>NW_024582471.1:1474521-1478830 GCF_018398535.1 Haplochromis burtoni
TTTAGATCACATGCTTATTGGTTTATTTCTGTTGTTTCTTCGATATTGATGTGTTTCTGCTCCTGTAGGAAATGATCGGCCTTATTAAAAATTCAAAGATCCCCATCATCTGCATGTGCAACGATCGGAACCACCAGAAGATTAGATCTTTGGCCAACTACTGCTTCGATCTCCGCTTCCAGAGACCGCGAGTGGAACAAATCAAGGTACTCACACATCTGTCCTGTATATAGCTTTCAGTATAGATGGTACCTTTCCAGATGTGCAAACACTAATCAGAGCTTTGCATGACAAACTTGTGTTTTTTGTTTGTTTTTTTTAATGCGAGGGCCTGAAGATTTTCGGCATCGTCCTCGTGCACAGCGGTTTCTCCAGATTGTCAGAATCTTTTGAGGAGATTAACTGTAGATGATAATATTCGCCAACTCTTTACAATTTTGCATCGAGGAACATTATTCTGAAATTGTTCTGCAGTTTTCTGCAGATTGGTGAGCCTCTGCCAGTCTTTACTTCTGAGAACCTTTTTCTCTGTAAGATTTATTTTTAATACTCTGTCATGTCACTGTCCTTTTGCCTGTTAATCCAATTAGTTGCTAAATGTTCCTCCAGATGTTTCTTTTTAGTACCACTTACTTTTGAGCCTTCTGTTACTGCCATCAAATTCAAAATAAGCTTAGTTTGAACATTTGAGATGTTTTCTGTGTTTAATTGTGTTTTCTTTTATTGTGGATTTTATTAGTGAGGTTTTAAAATCGTTTCCTCCTCCTTTTATCTATATGTAATCCAGTGTCCCAGCTGCTTTTGGAGTTGGGTTTGTGCTAAGTGACAGAGTGATGAACACTAGAGTTTCAGTCACCCAGAGAAACCACAGCAAACAGCATCTATGACAGTCGCGTTTACTTCATTTCTCAGGGAGCCATGATGTCCATTGCTTTCAAGGAGGGAATCAGGATCCCGCCCCCAGCTCTTAACGAAATCATTTTAGCCTCCAATCAGGATGTCCGACAGGTAAAGAAATCAAAGCGTCAACTCATAACGAGCCCGAGATGGTTGTGTCCTGTGGTTACCTCCTTACCACTGTGGCTGTTTTCCTCTCCAGGTGATCCACAATCTCAGCATGTGGTCAGCCAAGGACAAGGTGATGACGTACGACCAGTGCAAGTTTCCGATGCCACACTGAAACTCTCATCACTCTGTCACTTAGCACAAACCCAACTCCAAAAGCAGCTGGGACACTGGATTACATATAGATAAAAGGAGGAGGAAACGATTTTAAAACCTCACTAATAAAATCCACAATAAAAGAAAACA
This sequence comes from Haplochromis burtoni, assembly GCF_018398535.1. Classification (NCBI taxonomy): domain Eukaryota; kingdom Metazoa; phylum Chordata; class Actinopteri; order Cichliformes; family Cichlidae; genus Haplochromis; species Haplochromis burtoni. The sequence goes on from NW_024582471.1 coordinate 1,475,833, forward strand.
CAATTAAACACAGAAAACATCTCAAATGTTCAAACTAAGCTTATTTTGAATTTGATGGCAGTAACAGAAGGCTCAAAAGTAAGTGGTACTAAAAAGAAACATCTGGAGGAACATTTAGCAACTAATTGGATTAACAGGCAAAAGGACAGTGACATGACAGAGTATTAAAAATAAATCTTACAGAGAAAAAGGCTCTCAGAAGTAAAGACTGGCAGAGGACAAATAGTTTCAGAGACAACTGCTCTTAACCACGAAAGCCAACTCCCGGACGTCGACACGCACCAGCCTGTTCAGGTCCCTCATTAGAGAAACCTAACATAAATCTTACAAGCAATGACCAAGATAGGCGCCTCAGCCCACCAAGAGGTACTGCTAGCGAGACGTGTGAGAGATGCAGGGCTCACGGCATTTAGCAACTAATTGGATTAACAGGCAAAAGGACATGACAGAGTATTAAAAATAAATCTTACAGAGAAAAAGGCTCTCAGAAGTAAAGACTGGCAGAGGCTCACCAATCTGCAGAAAACTGCAGAACAATTTCAGAATAATGTTCCTCGATGCAAAATTGTAAAGAGTTTGCGAATATTATCATCTACAGTTAATCTCCTCAAAAGATTCTGACAATCTGGAGAAACCTCTGTGCACGAGGACGATGCCGAAAATCTTCAGGCCCTCGCATTAAAAAACACACAAGTTCGTCATGCAAAGCTCTGATTAGTGTTTGCACATCTGGAAAGGCACCATCTATACTGAAAGCCAGGACAGATGTGTGAGTACCTTGATTTGTTCCACTCGAGGTCTCTGGAAGCGGAGATCGAAGCAGTAGTTGGCCAAAGATCTAATCTTCTGGTGGTTCCGATCGTTGCACATGCAGATGATGGGGATCTTTGAATTTTTAATAAGGCCGATCATTTCCTACAGGAGCAGAAACACATCAATATCGAAGAAACAACAGAAATAAACCAATAAGCATGTGATCTAAAGGTCAGCTGGAGAGGTCTGAGGATCAGACTGAACTTCTATCTTCTGTTGCAGTTGCTCAGTCGACCATCAACCAGCGCTGAAACCTGTGAGTGCTTATTTTCCACATTTCCCTAATCTAAAACCTTTAACTTATAAAAGTTAAGATCTCTACCACCAAACTACACATCCTCCCACATCAACATCTCAACAAAAAACCCTTATCACTTACATATACAAAACAACGATTCACAGCACATCACTTCTACACGTACCTCGATAACAATTGCATAAAGATTATAATGTGCTCGTCTATTAATTATATACCATAGCTTGAAAAAAGCTCCTTACCGCAGCTTTAGCCTCGGCGTGTACCTCATGTACGCGAGAGGCGACATGGCCGAGCTGTTCGGACACAATCAGTACGCGATCGCAATCAAAGAGCACCGCGTGTGGTTTAACTGCCTCCAGCTGATGTCGCCCCCTGTTGACGTGCCTTGCAAAACGCCAAGGAAACAAGAAGAGACTTGAGAGCCGGTTTTTAGAAGTATGATACGCTTTCCAAGAAGAAGAAGGTTTAAGTGTCACTGATTAATCGTTTGTTGTTATGTTAATTTATTAAAAAGTTTGTCCAGCATGCACTTCATAAATATTGTAAAAGCACAGCCAGAGTTGCTGTTTAAGAAAAAGTGGAATAAATGAGCTCTTATCTACTTTAATGGAGAAGTCACTGCTGTACGAGAACAACAACCACATCTGTTTACTGTTTTAATAACAGCCTGTGCACAGACTGCGTGTCATTTTTAATCACTTGTATAAAAGGCAGCTGAAAGCTGGAGTGACCTTTGTAGAAGTTCTCTATGCTGGTGTTGTTCAGCGACTCGGCGACGACCTCCTTCAGGCTGTTTTTGCTGCGAGTGCAGCTGGCGTTCATCTCCACATAACTGAAGCCCAGCTCCTGCAGGACGACACACAGACGCAGTGAACGCGAGGCTGGCCAGTGTGTTACCAGGCGAGCTCATGAGAGGCTACATGAATCAATTCCCGATCTTCCCCAGCTGGCTCGGCAAGAACTCCTCGACCAATAAACACTCACGCATCGTGCAGGAGCTGTCCTCGCACATGGGTTTAAAGTCAGTGTTTCTTTATCGTCTTAAAATGATGCTTTTAACACATCGCTGAGCTCAAGCTGCTGCTGCAACACTGAATTATTTTATCTGCTTGGCTCTTTTCAGGACACTGAGCAGCAAACAGGCGGTCAACCTGGATTACCTGCACTACCTGCGACAGGCGATTCTAAATCCACTCCAGAAGCACGGAGCAGAGGGCGCTGCCGAAGCCGTGCAGCTGCTGGACGACTATCAGCTCATCAAGGAGGACGTGGACAGCATCATGGAGATCAGCGTCTGGGGAGGACAGCCCGACCCCTACTCCAAACTGGACTCCAAGGTGAGGAGGCGGCAACATTTAACTGTTTTGGTTTTTGTATTTTAAGTTTTACCGCTACTACTGATAATGACCGCTACTACTGAGGCCCCCTGGTGGTGGTGAAAATGTTAAAAATCTACATAAGGGAATAACAAAAAGTACCTTTAAAACCAAAGTTATGACGTGAATGATCTCAAATTGCTTCGTCAATCTCTGCGACTCATGAGAACAGAACTGGACGTCTTTACGTCCCAACAACCAGCGAGTTTTGACACCTGTCGTTGTCACCTTCCAGGTAAAGGCCGCCTTTACACGGACATACAATAAAGAGGTCCACCTAACACCATACTCCCTGCAAGTGGTGAAGAAAGGCCGCCGTGGTGGGGGAGGAGACTTTGAGGGAGGGGAGGAAATAAGCCAGGAAGATCCGGAGTCTGAAGACGAAGGAGAGGGGCTCAAAGCAGACGCTATGATTAAGGTGAGTGCATTCAAGCTCTGGGATCATTACAAGTGTTAAGTTCACCTTTCTGTATATTTCTCACACATGCATTCCTGTTCTTCCCTGCAGCAGAAGAAGGCCAAACCCACCAAGGAGTCAAACAAGGAGAAG
>NW_024582471.1:1480872-1499749 GCF_018398535.1 Haplochromis burtoni
CAAATTTGACTCTGTCATGTTCAAAAATAGTCAACAGGGAAACCAGTTCACCCACTGCTGGTGAACTGCTCACTATGGTTTTATGGTTTTAGATGTGAGTGTGCCACTTACAGGATGAACTGTGAGTGCAGTGCAGGGAATTCACAATGAGGACAGATGGACCAGTCCTCTTTCAGCATGTGACGACCCTGAGGAAGAAGCAGATGGATCGAGAATCAGATGAAGAGTATACGGGTGTGTCTTGGTGAAGAGCATCACAGTGTGTGAGCGAGCCGTCCTGTGTACCGTGGCGATGCAGTAGGGCAGGTTGTTTTTGCAGGAAATGCACAGCAGTTCGTTCTGCGGCAGCTGGAAGCCACAGAAGGGACACGGAGTAGTTTCCTCCTCCAGCTCCGACTTATCCGGGCGACTAGGGTGCAGATGGGAATTAAAATGAGGAGTCAGGGGCAGAATGGGCAAGAGGAGCTGATAAAGCAGAGGATGGATGAAGAGGGTAAGGATCACACGGACTCACCGAACCATCGCCTCAATCTTCTTCCTGTATTTGGTGTCGATGTCATTGCGATACTCCGGTCTCATCAACATGGCAGCGAAGCTGAAGGCCGAGTTCTTCAGTCCAGCGCGGTGACATTCGATTACTGCTGACGTCAGAATGGGAACAACATCTACCCACACGCAAAAACACACCGATGAGTTTTTGGCTTTTCACCAGCGTTTAGGTTTTATCAGCCATCATGTGAATCGGACTGACAGGTTGACTCACGTGCAGGAAACTTGCTGATGTTGTTGCTGACGCGGATGAGCATCCGTGCCCCCTTTAAATGGTCTCCTCTCTTTACATGAATCTAAATGTAACAACAACGAGAAGCAGGAGTCAAAAAGGTGCTTGTGTGAGCTCTGACGATATCAGGAGCACTTTGTTTGAAACTTATCCACATCTGCAATGTTGATAATTACAGGCTAATATGTTGAGCACAATTTGTTACCTTAAAAAGACTACTGAAATACAGTACACTGTAGGTGGCAGTAATAGAACATAACGAATGTAATTCTTATACTTTGGAAATAGCAGGATCGTGCTGAAAAGGTCAAACCATAGTTTTAAGAGTCAAACAGTCCAGGACCCTTTGATGGACCCACGGAGGTAAGAAATAAGCCTGTATTTGTAGTTTTATATGTAAACAACACAGTCGACCCTGTCAATAATGGCCAGCCTTCGACTCCGCCTCCATCTGGAACAACTACTAAAATCTTTTAATTAGGACATGCTCAAAATCATTTTATCCCAACCCTCCCACCCTTTAAGGCAGACAGCGGCCCCTCCCTGAGCCTGGTTATGGTTTCTTCCTGTTAAAAGGGAGTTTTTCATTCCCACTCTCACCAGATGCTTACTCAAAGGACATCATCTGATTGTTGGGCTTTACTCTGTATTACAGTCTTTCATTTGCTGTTGTTTTTCTATCCTCAGCTTTAAATTTACAATTGTCCAAAAAGACAGAAATTGCAGACCGTCCGAGCAGCTGCATGACAGACGTGTGCTGTACTCACCTTGACCAGTAGGTAGGAGTGGAGGATCATCAGATTGGTGGCCATCTCAGCAGGGATCTTAATCTTCTGAGCCTGCAGCTCTGTGTACATGCTGAACAGCACGTCGTGGGCATTACGGTAGTTCCCTTTGGAAGTTACACACAAACGATTGGAAGTAAGCATGTTTTATTGTGCTGTTGCTGCCCACACATAAATATGTTTGTGTGAATCTGTTTGCACCTGCACACTGCTCTTCTCTGGCGATGATGATGGCAGTGCGAGCTGCCTCCCTGTACTGCTGCAGGGCCATATACAGCCGGAACAGGTACTTTGCATCCTGGGAGGAAAAGAGAAACATGAACTAACAGATTTAAAAAGTTTCCCTCTCAAATTTACTCAGGGCTCTAGCTGCATAAAACAGTAACAGCTGCAAAACTATCTGGTTTAAGTTGTGTCTTTGCCCGACTGGTGACCCATCTATCAGAGGCTTCCTGTGACAGCTGGGACAGCTCTAACTCCCCTGGGACCCACCCACTTTCAACTGCTCCCTTTACAAGTCATCACAGCAGATCATCTCTGTCCCTCTCACCCAATCCCTAACGTAATCATCTGCCACACCAACCCTCCGCATATCCACATTCACGACATCCATGAGCCATCTTCTGTGGTCTCTGTCATTTTCTCCAGCCTGGAAGCTCAATTTCAACATCCTTTGTCTGGTATATCCACTGTTCCTCCTCTGCACACATCCAAACCATCTCAGCCTTGTCTCTAACTCTCTGATACACTAATTTCCAGTGTATCATTTCTAATCTAGTCCATCCTGGTCACTCCCAATAAACGTGACACATGGTTTAGGAAATGGACAGTGGATAATTTAAAGCAAGAGATATAAAAATCTTGCAAAGCTAAACTAAACTAAAAATTCAACAAACAGAAATGAGAGAATAAATAGCAAACACTTGCCCACTTTCTCTTAACAATGGCTCATGTGCAAATTTTCTCTGATATATCAGCAAGCTTAGAAAATACTGCAGATACACAGTCAACAACATTTGTTACCAAAACACAGGCATTTATTCATTTATTTAGAGTTTAACACTCAAAAATATTATCTGCTGACATACTAGCTCCACTGTAACTGTCATCAGACATTATGCAAGTGATGGTCCATCCTGACTGCAGGAAAAAAAATAACACTTTTCTACAGCAGAGACTCACCTATTTTAACCATCAGGCATAAGAAAACTGCCTCAAGTGCTTAGAGTTAAAACAAGAAAGCCTCAGCAGTATTGAAAATCTTCTTCTTCAGTCCTTCAAAGTAATGCTTACTACAGACAATCTGTCAAACAAACTCCCGGCTGCTCTCTAATCACAGATCTGCTGTCCCATTACCTCTTGAAACACAACATTTGTGAAGAAAGTCTAAATCTTTTGGGTCCTTTTTAATATTACATCAAAAAACAGAAAACTCACGACTACAGCTGCTCACTGAAGGCGCTACAAAGAATATATTCACAGGGAGAAAAGGACGTAAAAATACTGCAGAACAATAATTTAATAATCAGAATATGCTTGCTGAGTGCAACCTGAAACAAAAGGCTCTAGTGATCCAGTTACCTTGGGCATGCCGTCACTTTCCCCCATCAGGTAATCTATCAGCTGATTGGTCAAAGAGTTGTCCTTGGCCTGGCCAACCTGGAATACACACACATCAATAAAAGAAATGTCGCACACACACACACTCTTTAGCTCACAGCTCTCACCGTCTCAATCGCCATCTCGATCGCCAGGTTGTCTTCAGAGTTAGGGCACAACAGGAAGTGCTTCAGCGCCTGACAGTTGTCCAGAAAGAAAAGAGCCGTCTGAATAACAGGAGTCATAAAACTAAGCATGACTGATGAGTGACTTCATCGCTCTTACTCTGCTGTACTGTCCACACTTTTGAAAGAACTTGCCAGCCTGCAGGTGCTTCTTTTCTCCCTCAAAGTACAGAGCGATGCTCTGATAGTCCTCCTGCATCGCCCAAGAACCTGATGAACACAAAACCCACCAGCCATGAAACAACAGTGAAAACTACGCATAATGAAACAGAATAACACAAAGAGAAAACAGCTCAGGCCTCGAGCAAACACTGCAAAAGGGAAACACATTTCCAGAAACAGGCTGACCGATGATGTCTGCGTAGACCTCCATCTGTCCGTGCTGCTGCGCCAGCTGGAAGGCTTCGTCGTTGCAGTGGGATAAAACCAGGAAGTGGATGGCTGAGCCATAGTCGTTCAACCGCAGAAAGAACCTGGGGTGCACACAAACAGACAAATGGAAAAAAATAAATAAATCACCAAGCGGAAACAAACAGAGCTGACAGAAAATTAATGAGCACCAACCCTAACAGGAATGAATCCTTAAAGCCTTTAAACATCAAGTACACTGAACCACAGCTACTCCCAGCTTCTACTGTGATCCTCCTAACTGTCATCCATCACCTGTTAATAACATTTACAGGCCTCAAAGACATTCAATTCTCTAAATCGATAGTAATAATAGTCATTGGTTGCAGCTTTGTGAATGCGAATGTATCAGGCACCAGTTATCCAACCTTCAATCTCAAGAGGTCACTAATAAAATAACACGGTACTGCCAATGTTTTTGTACACTCAGTGCCTTTAATTTGTTAAGCTGTAAAAGCTGTCCCTTTTATAGTAAATGTTAAAAAAGTGAGTTATTTGTTGGATTTTAAGGTCAGTAAAATCCTACCTAGCAACCATCTTTGCTCCGTCGATGCTCTGCATCTCTCTGACGATGCGAACAGCTTCCTCTGGGTTGTTCAGGTGGTCCAGCAGCACGCGGATCACGTTGTCCCAGTCCTTCGCGCTTTCGTAGGCTCGTGCCGCATCCTTGTATCTGTGCACACAGGTCTCAGGACGTCAGGTTCCCTTTCAGCGATCCACACATCACAGCCACAGGTACACAAACTAACAACCTACTTGCCATCCGCCTCCTTGGCCTTTGCATACTGCAAATGAATCTTGGGAGAAGAGACATTTGGAAGCAGCTCTCCCACCTTTGTCCTGAGAAAGAAGCAAAACATAGTAAAATCCAACCAAGAGGATGAGAAACGTGCAGATTGGATATGTTAGTCAGGGTTTGTTCATATTTGCCTCACCAGTTTTTGCAGCGAATGTAGACAGAGGCCGCTTTGTCATAATACTGTCCTTTTTCATAGAGCTGAGCAGCTTCAGAGTATTGCTGTGATTAAGAAAAAACACACACAGATGAAGATATGAACAAGACACACCACCTCTGATCTGTAAATGCAGTCGTCTCCATTTTTCAAAGTCTGACAAACAAAGTAAGACAGACTTTGACTAAAATATACACAGCATATGTTGTGTATATTTCTGCTTATAAAATTGGTAGAGACGCAGCTGAGACTCACTCCAACAAGGCTGTTACTCACACTCAATTTTTGCTCCAGTTTGTCAAATCTCCCCTGGACTCGCAATAAGGACAGGGATTATTATATTTTTAAATTCCCACAGATGTCCCTTATCCGTGGAGCCTGAGGTTTTTCATTTTGGTCACATGGTTTTCAAGCTGTAACTGACTAAATTTAGGGATGCTTTCTTTAGGTGGAAATGTCTGCCAAAAATGTGGGGCTGACTCTACCTTCATGCTCTCCAGTATGGCCCCACATTCCTTCTTGAGAACTCTGCTCGGGTGCTGGATAGCCTGAGCGGCTCCTCTCCTGATGTCACCCATCCTGATGGACATCCTGGCCACACCTGCCTGGCACGCCTCATCGTGCTCCTGGAACTGCCCAGAGAGGGGGAAAATGAGAAAAATGGCTACAAACACAAAACTGCTTTATTTCCTTCACCTCTGACTAGAACCTTCAACTGCCATCTTGTGCAACAAATAGAAAGAATATAATCTGTAATCTGTAACTTGTGCTTGATGTACAGCGACCCTCCAACCTGCCTTCAAGTGTCCTCTTTGTAAATACAGGGAGAAGGTGAGCAGGAGATAAGACTCTAGGTGACATTTTCAGCTATGAAACACTTAAAAAATAACACTAAGTCACAAACATCCCTTAAAAGGAAAAAACTGAATCGTCAACATGAGATTTCTCTTACTTTGCTGTTGTGGGTCATGCCTTTTTCATAGTGTGCCAACGCAGTAACATAATCTCCACTGCAAACAGAGAGAGTGAGACATTTAATGAGAGTGTAGACAAATCAGGTCAGTACTAAACCTGTGCCGTGTGTGTAAACACTTACACAAATTCTAGATGAACAGCATATTCTTTGGATATAAAGGGAATCTGATCCTCTGCTAGCCTCTTGGCTAACATGAGAGCACTGTCCCAGTGCAGCAAGTCTCTTCTCATCTAATACACACAAAGACACACACACAATACCACATTAACAATATTATCATTACAGATGTTCTGCATGCAGTAAAATCTCACGATTGTAATGAACAGCTTAACATTTTATGCATGTGACACCATAAAAAATGCAAGGAGTCAATTTTCAGTCTCTTAAATGTTTACACAGACGCAAACACACCTCCAGAGCAGCGACCGGGGAACTCGAGGACAGATAAAGGTCTTGGGCCCGGTTGTAGTCCTCCAGAAACATGGCCAAATGTCCTGCCAGTAAATTCATTTCCTCTGTACCCTGGAAAGAGAGAATGACATAAATACTAAGAGAAAATGAGAGAGGAAACAAGTGGACCAGTCTAAAATTAGAACAGACAGAGGCGATGTCTGTCAGGAAGAATCTGTGACACACAAATTCTGTTTATGTTTATTTAAAAGGGACAATGTATATTAATTAACATGAGAGCATAACTAGTAAATATGCCAGATTTAGCTGTACAGGCTACTTTACATCCGTGGTCCCTGGCAGGTTGATGGCATCATAAATTAATCAACACAACCAAACATACAGAGGGATGTGAGCATAATTAAAAAACAGAAACAAATGTAAAATAAACACATACCCAAATAACATATTAAGAATCTAACGCTAAAATCATTTTATGAAAACACATTAGAATCAAGGACTTTCAGTGAGATTATGTCTAATCAGGAAAACGTGTGTATACCTGGATGCTCTGCAGAGACAGCACCATGCCGACATTGCCACTCATGCGGTACACCTGGATGGCCAGCTCAACCTCCATGTGGACCAAGCAGGCTTTGCCCAACTCTGCCCAGTCTGCATTAGTGCCTGCAGACTTGCACAGAGCCCAGGCTTCGTGGAACCTGGACAGGAAGATTATGTTATTTATAAGTCCTTTACGGTTCTTCTCGCCTCCATCAAAGTCGTCATTGGCTGCCCTAAAATTGCAATTTTGTAAGTTAACAGACTGCTTATCTTGAGTGAAAATGTAAAAGCGGGTAAGAAAAGTAAATCAGTGAAAAGGGATGAGTGGCTTTTTCAGATGCTTTCTTTTATATCAAAATGAAGTTTGATAAAAATGTTTCAAATTAATAACTTTAATCTCTTCCTTCATAACATTCTTTCAAAGCAACGCAAAGCAAAACCGACTGCAGACGGGACAAATTCATTCCTTACATTAAACATTTGCATGTGAACCAACAGCGATATCACTTTAAGGCCTTTTCCACCTGGAGCACACACAGTTCAGTGTTTCCAGCATCGCTGACCTTTTGAGCATGAGAGCCTGGGCGAGCTGCCTGCTGAGCTCTGCCGATGAGTCTGTCGCCGTGCGCTTCAGGAATGAGTGTGTGCTCAACTCCACTTCGCTGATTTTACCGCTCGCCGTTTGACAGGTCAGCTCACCGTTGTGAAAGAGCAGAGGCTTCTGGGAAAAGGGGAGCGCAGTGCTCCCTACTAACACCACCTGTGGGCCTGAGCAGAGTCACAGAGAGAGGAAATACACTTAAAAATATCACCTGTAGTAGATTTGAATGCATGTGGGCACTGATGTGACCTTCTTATTACCGCCCCATGATGTGGTGCCATCCCCCTACCATAGATGGTGGTTTTATGCAGGGCGTAGGTGTAGACTTTGTCATCATCATAGGCTACAAACACCCCTCTGTCTGCATGCCAGTTGTCCCAGAGCACTCCTGTGATGGTGGGTGAGAAGTTGGGGAGCTCAAAGCAGGACTCTATTGCCTGCAACACACAACACACACACACACACACACACACACACACACACACACACACACACACACACACACACACACACACACACACACACACACACACGCACACACACGTATGTCACTGTAATTCTAAAGACGTTATGCCCCCAAATTAATGCTGAAAGACTGCACTTCAATCATATCTTGATTGCTTGATTTAAAACCCAGTGTGGTGTTGTACAGATGGTGGTGTCTGCTGCTTCTATTACTACCACAAAATGTAACACACAGTGACATTCATCTTGGTGAAATATTAGTTATCTTATTATAAAGTTTCACTACAATATGCTCAGGTACTTTATATGCTTTTTTATTTAGGTGAATATTAATACTTTTAAAAATCACTGACATTTGCAGGGGAGAGCAGGAAGCCGCTGTTCTTGTTATCGATGAACACCAGTCGAGTGCCAATAACATCAGGGAGCACTTTCCTCACACCAACTGAATGGCTGTAGCTGTTCACTGTCTCCCAGTCCTCCACCAGGACAGACACCACACTTCCAGACTGAGAAAAACAAAAATTCAAGTGATGTTAGCAAGTGACAAAAAACCAAACAAAGAAACAAAACACTGAGGGGGAAACAGGACAAATATGACTGACAAGAAAAACACAATTAAACTAAAGATAAAAAATATATATTTAATGACTGACAGTGTTATACTGATGTCCCCTCATATAACTATGACATGTAGATTTTGTACAAAGGTGGGTTTTTTTCTCTGATCGCACTCACATCAGTGCCATAGTAGAGGAAATCAGCAGTGAGGGCGTGGCAAAGGATGCGGCCTTTTCTGTCATCGTCTGGAAAAAGCTTCATCTGCTTCTTCTCGTCCTGATCTTTGCCTTCAATCTAAAAACACAACACATATACGGAGGCCTGTAGTTTATTCATGAGATAAAACAAAAAAACGATGAAACCTGCTCGGTGATCAGTCACCAGATGGCTCACCACATGGAGCTGGACTTTCCCCTCAAACAGCGCTGCTGCGTAGTCAGAGTTAAGACACATGCTGGCTATTGTCCCCAAATACTCGATGTCCTTCAGCTTATTAAAACCTGAGACACACAGAGACATTTCAGGGACGTAGAAGGGCAGTGACTCACTCTTGGAAACCTGACTCAGTGGACACACAAACACACACACACACACACACACACCTGGTTCCTGGTCTACCAGGGCGTAAAACCAGGCTCTGTTGTTCATCCCCACAGCCACATGGTACGGTCCCACTGCAATGAATGTGGGCTCTACTTCCACTTCTATCGTTACTGGACTCTCCTGAAAACACAGCAGCAGATTCTCATATTACATATTACATATTTAAAGAAATCCTTCCTCTGTTTAAGGGCTGCTGTGAGCCTGTATGAGTGCACTAATCCCTCGACTCTATTAAAAAAAAAAAGGTTTTTAATCCAAGTTGTTTGAGTTCGTTGTTTTTTGCTGATTTTCTTGTTTTATTTTTCATCTTGTTGCCAGCAGTAAGCCACTCTCCTATCTCTGCTGTTTTTTGTTTTTTCAGAATAATAACTGATGATAATTATAAGAGAATCCGTGTTTGTGTGTGTCCTTACCTCCTCCACCTGGTTGCAGACAGTGACCTCCAGCAAGGAGGTGAGGTAGGCCAGCCGGGTGCCGTAGCTGTCACCAAGAATGGGCAGCTTTGTCAGGAAGACATGGAGCGTCCCTCTCTGTGTGGAAAGTGCCAACAGCTGGCCGTCATCTGTCCAGCTCAGCTGATCCAAACCTGTAGGAGGAGACACAGCGGGATCCACAGTGATTGAAGAATGTAAGATGGACTATCTGGATGGCGGAAAAAAAAAACCCTAAAACACCCCCAAAACAAAACAAAAACAACAGCCTCACCTTTATTCTCATCATCCAGCTGAATTATACTGCTGATATCTTTGCGATCTGACAGCTCGTGGATTTTTATGCTGGAGCAGAAGCACAGGGTTAGATTTTTCCCATGTACAAATAATTTAAAAAATAAACAACACTGAAATGGCAGCCCAGCTGCTTTATTGAAAGTCTGTGTGCATCCTCGCTTGATGCTGGTGAGATGGCCACACTATTGAGTCCATCTTTACAGCTATAAGTGTGACACAGCTCATTCCCTCTCTCTCTGGATTTTTGTGGGGCAAAAAAACCAACAAAGTACACTTTTTTTTTAACATCACACAAAGATTCTGAAGAGTGGTGGTGTTTTGCGTACCTGTTGTCCCCACAAGACACAGCCTTGTTCAGTGCTGTGGAGATGGCCACGCTGTTGAGACAGTCTTTATGGTTGTGAGCCTGATAGAGCTCATATCCTATCTCCCTGATGTGTGTGGAGATGACCACAAAGTATCCATGGGAGAAACCAATGAGTATATACCCATCACCATACCTACACAGTGCAACAAAGATGGCGAGAGAACACGTTTTACTGCAAATAACTCAAGTGTGATTACCAAAGCTTGTTGTGTGTGTGAACAGATGCAATACCAGCAGTAGGACACAATGTTTCCATAGCGACGCTCGAAGGCTAGCTCTATTGGGTTTCCAGGGTCGTTGATGTTGAAAAGCATCAGTATCTTCTTGTCCACAGAAACACTCACCTGAAGGGTGGAATAACGTGCACTTTTTCCATGACACATTTCAGACATCCTAAACCTTTTATCCCCTTCATAAGAAAAATTGATTTTAACTTTTCTGCAAATCCCAGCTGTCATGTTCAAACGGACCTTCTTAAAATTCATCTCCAGTACAGGTTCAATTTGAAACTAGCAGAAAGCAGACTCACTGTGCTCTCTCCTTGAGCTGACCTTTCATCCGTCTTCATCACCGAGAAATAAATTTCAGCAGGCTCACCGCGAACTGTTGTCTGGCAAAAGATCAGAAAGTACACTCGGTCATTAAGGCCTGCTGTGACTGATTTTTAGTCCAGTTCAGATTTAATTTGGCGTACCTCAGCCTTTTCTCCCTGTTTCCTGAATAGCTACTTAACATCCACCCTTCCATTGAATCCATTTCTGATGTGGCTTTAACAAACAGGTCTGCTAATAGTTCTTTGGGAATCACCTTGTTGGTGCAAAAATACTATTATGTATTATTGTGCATTATGTACTATTACATTATGCCTGTCACACTGTGTTATGTTTGGCATTTTTCACAGATTCAACCAAAGAAATTATGTGTTTTTGTCACAGGCGTATAGTAACAAAAATGCCTAAAGATACAACTTAAAATTGCCTGCTTGCTAAGCTGTCTGTTATGTAAAGAATCAACACTGGTTCACACTTTGAGTTAGCCTTCTTTATGCTTGAATGATCCCTTGATCAAATGGCTTAACAAACAAAGCACAGACTGAAGTGAAAATGAGTGAAAAAGCAGCAAATGTCCAAAGAAAAACTCTGAAAGACCTTCAGAAAAACTGGAAAACAATTCTTAAAGAACATTAAAAAAATTATAAGACATGAGGGCTGATTTAAGATTTTTGCACACTACTGTATTTGACTACCTGTCTGATGGTGTCTCCCTCATGATTGCTGATACTCAGCGTGTTGTCGTCACTCCCCAGAGCCAGCAGATTCTGGGAGCTCCAACAGCCACAGGTAATCTTCTTGCTATGTTTGCCTATCAAGTTCGGAGAGAAGGAGGCAGAGAATCAATATTACAGAACAGACTAAAGACCATTAAACCATCCAAGATTATATATACAGTTGTGTTGTGTGTTACCCAGCACAGGGATCTTGCGTGAGGTCTGCTGATTGTAGATCAACAGGTTTCCTTTGACTGTTCCGACTGCCAACAGCGGGCTAGTCTTTGACCACAAGATGAAAGACATCTGATCTCTGTTTGAAACCATCAACAATGAGAACACAAAACGTTTAGCTTTACTTATTTCAAGATTAGTGTTCTGTTGAAACAGGGAAAAAAACATATTTGCAGTGAAATTATGCAATGACTAACACTTGCATCACTTATTCAGCAATTAACTGTAGTAGAATGATGGGGTTTTATTTTCTCCCTCTGAAATGGTCGTACCTCATACCGCTGTCTATCTGGGATGTTTTACTGACACTGGCATCCCAGAGAAAGATGGAGCTGGATTTTGCAGCTATCACTGCCAGAATGTCCCCATCCTTATCCCAGTCCATCCCCACACAGCGTCTTACAGAGAAAGAGGAGAAAGGAAGTTATTAAGAAAACCTGAACATTCAGTGGTAATCAGCTAAAACTGTTAGATGACACAAAACTGGAATCGGAGTGATTTTCTCACACTTACCCTGGAAGGTTGATTTCAGTCCACTTGTGTCCATGTCGATCAAATATTTTCACTGTGTTGTCCTGTCTGTGTGATTGAAAATAAAGCTCAGTCGAAGACAAATAGCAGACTGTTACACAGCCTTCTCAGAGCTATTTTGTTAATCAAAAAGGCATACTCACCCTGCAACAGCGATATAATTACCAAGGCTTTTCTGCCACTTGTACAGCAGGTTAGATCCCGCCCAGGCTTTTTCAGCAAGCACAAAAACACTCTGTGGATTTAAACATGTCCTTATAGGTTTGTTTTTCCCACTCTACCAATTTTATAGGTCAAAATGAAGAGCATTATAACACAGCCAGAAAAGGGAGTCGCTCATCATCTTCTTGTCAAATCCAAGAAAATGTATCCAAGTTAAATTTTTCAGGGTACCTGGTAACTGATTGTTTCCCCAAACAAATCAGTTTTATTGATTAGTATCACTTCACATTTCTCACCTATTTGTCCACACCCCACGGTCTTCAAAGCCACTTATGTATGGGGAGGATGAATTTTTGGAGAGGTTCAAAGTCTCTCTCTGGCATAAGTTTTAGCAATTCAATTAAGTTATTTTTTCATGTTAGCGCCCCAACCTTAGAGACATACAGTACTAAATTTATGGAGTGCCACTTCAACGTAAAGTTTCATCTTATTTGCTTCTAAATACATATTAAAGCATCGTCTAGAAAGCTCCTTAATCAAACTATATCAAAACATGTGCCAGATAGCTAGGTGTACAACATACCCATGTACTGGATGCAACAAAATACACCCGCAGAAGTTACTTATAAAACAGAAAAGTGACAACTAACTTATTTTAACTTAGCTTAAACTCATGTCTGCGTTATCATTACAAAGATTAGCTCAGCAACCTAAAATATTTTAACAAAAACGCACAAAAAAACGCTGTTTAAAAAGACGGGTGACAAAGGAGAAAGGTGCTATGGGTAATATTATTTTAGCTGTGAGTATAGAGATTTTTGTTATCATTACTGTGACTATGTTTGCCAAAACAGCCCGTTTGTTCGATTATTGGATAATACACAACGCAACACACATTTTTAGTGGACTTTGGTCGACGTTCAGTCTGTCTTCAGCTAACACTTGGCTAACGCTTGGTTTCTAGGAGGTGAATAAACGCAGTTAGCATCCAGCTAAACGTGTGGAACGAATGGAATGAGTGAACGAAAATAAAATTAATTTATTGGTACAAACCTTCATCGCGATGCTGTTTTGTCGTTAAATATTGGAAAGGACAGGTATTCACTTCTCAAAGCATCTCAGATTTACAGATATGTGTATGTATTACCCACAATCCTTCACTCTGAAGCGTTTGCGGTTTGGCGCTGTCATGGCAACAGTCAGCAGCCAATGAGGTTCTGTACAGATTAGAGCGATCAACAGGTTTCAAGCAAACACTGTAAAAAGAAGATGTAAAAGATAAAGAGGAGGTCTCATATTTAACAGTGGGTGTTGTTTAATATGGATTTGTTCTATATTTAATACACAGAATAAAACACAGATTACTAAATAATGGACACCGAAGAAAGCCGAAGGAACTGAAATATGTCTCTCCGCATGTGAATTTAGCCTTTGGCAGCCAATAATTTTAATGCTCTGGGCATTATCTCAGAACAGATATGTACTGGTTGCCCTTCATATTATAGCATGCAACAAACGGTGTGGATGCACTAAAATAAGAGGGAATAATTTAAGGCTTTACAGGAAAAGACAAATAATTCTATTTTAAGAAATGTTAAATAGTGAGTAAGTCATTTTAAGTAGTGTGTAAGGTGTTCAGGCATTTTTACATGAAAGGACACACAAATTATACTATAAGTTATTTTAAATAGGGGATTATTTGTGGAAGTTCTCCTGTTCACAATGTAAATACGCTGTCCGTCTTGATGCATGCTCAATCATCAAGGTAAGTAAATCTCCAAAAATTGATTCTGTTCATCTGGACGTAGCATATTTAAGTAGCGTAAATACGCTGTACTTTTAGGGGCATGACAATTGTATATTGATATGCATCGTGGATGTTCCACTATATAATTGTCTGCTTATATTACAAAAATAGGATGAGGACTGTTCTTGCTTTCCTACCTGCCCATGTGATCTTGTAATGATGAAGTCCAAACAATAAAATCAGTGTGAGTTAATCAGGGCTCGACAAGTGAGGGGGTGTTACAGTTAAAAGTGCAATGAAAAATACAGAAGTTAAATGTTCCACCTTGTCTCTTGTGAAGGATCTCCTTCACAATCAAGAATCATTGTCCAGATTCAAAATGATTTCAAAGTTTGTTGAACCAATGGACAAAGCTAAATCATTTCATTTGCTCTGGGAATATAATTAATACATTATTTAAAAAAACAGGTAGAAAGTGAGCATTGCATATAGCATGAGAGAGAAAACAATTCATTTCAGTTCTGACAGGATTTTCTAATCAACTGCAATAAATGGCATGAAAAATTGTTATTATCCATCCATCCTTCTGCTTATCTGGGTCGGATCGTAGGGGCAGTATCTTAAACAGAGAAGCCCAGACCTCCCTCTCCCCAACCACCTCCTCCAGCTTATATGGGGGGACACCAAGGCCTTCCATCCCTTTATGCAAAGACACAGTTCTTTCGAAACATCACAAAACATCGAATACAAATTAAACTCTCAGATCCAAAAAGTAGATTAAGCAAAATTTGCACTTCAGTGCTTGCAAACACAAACTTGCTTCAGCCATCATAACTCCACTGACTTGGATCTCTAGAGTAAAAACTTCTTCATAGCTGGATTAACCAAACAGTAAACAGTACTGATTCTTAGGTGAGGATATTCACAGCATAACTGTTTAATACAGACTTGCAGCTTTAAAAAGAAAATGTAAGTAACACCACAAATTAATACCACTGGCCAGTTTTCACCTTTTCCAAGCAGCATTATTGTTACAAGTATCAAGCCCACCTGAAGTTAACTGAAATCATGCTTTCACCACAGATCCAGCAGGTGGCAGCTTTTCATAGTTTTTCTTTAAAGAACATCTCTTTCTACTCTCCAGGCATGCCTATCTGCATATCTTTGTCCCATTTCATTTCTGCTGTCCTCTGGGTGTTCACTGATGTCCTTTTTGGAAGTTAACCAATTTCAGTGCTTTTCTCAGTGCTTTACAGAATGACCCACCCGATATAAATTAGGAGAAACTTCTGCCTCCCTTGTGTTACCTCATTTTGCCCATAGGCAGAAAGAAAATGCTGATGACCTTCTGATGATCCGTGTACAACCCAGGCAGAGAGCTGGGATGAAATGCCAGCTGTGTCACACAAATATTCCTGTCTGTGCTCTGGCATGCTGAAGCAGAATACACCCTGCTGACTCAGATCTCATTAAGATGCACTGAAGGGAGCAGCTGTATGATTTTCAAGCAAAATGGTAAAATTAGAGCAGAGAGAGATGAAAAAACGAGCTGATGAAAAATGAATGAAAGTGTTTTTGCCAACGAGACAATGCGAGCAGAGCTTTTATGCAGGATGCGGTGCGTTAATAGAAAGAAAAAAGGAACTGCTGCACTTTACGAAATATAAAGAAAGCAGGTCTATATGACATAGTGAAAGCTGACAGATAATCACTGAAAATGACTTCCTTTATTTCCTTTATTATGTGAACCATTTCAGCTTTCCATCGTTGCAGCTGCGGAGGAAATGAGATTCTCATGGTATTTTTTTTCTGCTCCTTCCTCCTTATTCTTTCACAAAAAAATCCCAAATGAATATGTTTCTGCCCTCCAGGAATCATGCAAGTTTTATGTAGGTGTTACAAGTTGCCCTGAAAAGATACTTTGAAATATCTTTATGTTCTTTTTAACGTTTTTTTTCCCCCCTTCTTTTAAACAAATCTGATCCTGGAGGTTTTTGTCAGTCCTGTGGTATTATTTTTTTCTCCACACTTTCTAGGCATTCAGTGTCTAGCAGAGCACAGGAGCCTTGCAGGAGAGCAGTTCCTTAAATATTCTGTTTTTGGCAGGTTAATTGGTACTGAACCTCGGGCTACCCCTGCACGACAATCCTATTTCTCTTTTGCTGTATATGCATTTATTAATACTGATAAAAGATAAAAGGCATTATTACAGCACTACATGCAATCATGCTACATACAATCTTGAAACTGAGAATCAGTCCTAGACTATACAGTGAGCCCTTATCAAGACCACACAACCAGAATACAGAGCAATCCAAACACAACACATGCAAGATGGAGTCACCCTGTGTGTGTTGGATACTAGGAGGCAGTTTTGGCAGTCGACAGATCCGCGTCAGTAACCCCTGAGATCCTCCTAAGGAGCTTTTTATTTTAGTGCATCTCATAATCTTCAGCTGATGATTTTTCTCGCCCCAGTGATCACGGATATGAAAACAGTCAAATTTCAACCCGTGGTGGTTTAAAAGCTCCAAATGCGACAACTGTGACAAAACTGTCACCATGATGTTGACTTGTAAACATCTATGATGAATTTTTAGTCTGCAAATCAATATTCTGACAGTGTTAACACAACAAAGTGCACTCATACACTTTCTTTCTCAAAGCTGCAATTAAAACGTAGGCAAAACAAACACGTGTAAAAAATTACACATCGAGTGTGCCGCAAAGTGATGACAGAATTTGTGGATGAGGGATTGCACGAGTGCCAGCACAGTGATGACACCATCAGTAATGAACGCACCTTTTCCCATTTGTTTTCCCCAAAATGACGAGGAAATTTGCTCTTAATTCACAGTATCTGTCATTTCCTTCTGTTTGTTCCAGCTCTTTATTGAAGCCATATAGTGCTTTTACTGGGCGCCACATAAAGGATTTTATACACACTTTTTATACACACTCACACCAGTCAGTCTCCACAAACTTTAGGGTCTTTACTAGAATTAAAAATACAGTTTTGTGGGTCTCACAAGTGCTTGACTGCACAGCATATCTGCTTTATTCTGCTGCTGCGTTGATGCAGATGTTGACAGATGTAAGTGTTTACCAGTTATTTCCAAGTGTAGGATGCAGAATGAAGCAGACCACTTTGTGTCTCCCTCTTGCTGCTGTCAGGGGAAATAGACTCAGGTGCATTAAGGCGGCAAGACAAGGTCACCAGCATCATCTCTGAACGCCACCGGGAGTCGTTTGTCAGAAGCACTTATGATTTAAAGCTTCCTCTGCAATAAATATCAGAGTGAATCACTTGCCTACTGGTCACTGTCCTGAGGCTAAAATATCTATAAACTGCCCCCATTCCTCCTCCCTGCACACTTGTTCCACTCTGCCTCGAACAGCTGTGGCGTCTCTGGTTCAGTGTTTAGCTTTTTACATTTGAGGAGCTGCACTTAAGACTAATGAGGATCCATATTAACCTCCAGGCACATGAAAATACATTCAGAATTGCACTTCAGCAGCCAAAAACCTGCACAGAAACCTTTGAACTGCAAAGGGCCTTGGCTGGAGTCACACCAATGGGGGTGCTGTTAGAAATAAGAGCCAAATTTACACCACAGTGGCATTTACTGTGAATGTGACAAACGCAAACTGCCAGCTGCAACATCTGTAGCATAAACATGATTAGCTGTTGCTGTTAAAACGCCTCTGTCGAGCAGGGAAAAAGCCACGGGAAGTGGTAAATCACATCTTGACTTTAATGTATAAAAGACCAATGATAGCTACAGCAGCATATATTGTACATACATAATGTATTTTGTAAAAGACGAGCAGCTGTGCAGTTTCCCACTGACCGCTTTTATTACATCGCTTCATCATCTGAATTCATGTTACAAAAAACAAAACACAATAACACACAGCATTTTCAGTGGGAAGTGTATAATATAGACACCGTAATGCAGTAAGACTACATTCAGACTTTATATTTATTTATGTACATAATATACAGTTATAGTTAGATTTGGAATGTGTTTTATGTTATTTTTAACCTCTTGCTGAAATCATACGACACAGTGGAGATGACACACTTCTTCTGCTGTGATCTGAAGAGAATTACTCTAAATAAACACCAGGCAGGTTTGAAGAAGCAAGCGAGGGTGGGGGAGAAAATAGAATAATGCAGCAGTGCATTAGGCTTGAATAAACATCAGCTCGGCAGAGGGGAATTGAGAGCCTTCGCGTCTCCGCTTTTTAGATGTCAAGCTGGCAAATTTGGGCGGCTTTTCAGTCTTCACCGGCTCCTGGGGCGCTTGGCTTTCAGCTGTGTGGTTAAGTGTGTCTTTGTGTGTGTGCGATATGTCCGTGTGTGTTTGTAAAGTGCATCCTGGGGGCTACATTAGCCCTACATCTGTCAGTTCAGAGAGGAAGCCTGTTTTGCCTCTCACTGTCAGGAGTTTCCTTGCTCTGCACTGGACAGACAGACAAACACACACACGCACAACATGACCAATAGGAAACAGACAGGAAATGCACAATTAAGGATGCAGCATGAAATTTTTGTGCCGTGTGCCGGTAGGGAATCTGCTGTCAGAACCTTGCATTCCTTACGTTTCCTGACCCACAGTTTGTTCCACAGCATTCATCTGCCCCTCATGTCTTATGTTTTGTCTACAGTAGCATCGAATCCAATAACGCTTTGAACTCGACATCAAACAAAATATCGGCACCGGCTGAATCAACGTTATTAAATTCATGGTCTCATTATATGGTCTGTTGTTCATTTTTCTGGGCCTGAAATTGGGCTCTAAAGCAAAGCGGTGCAAGCAAACGTGTGTGTGTGTGTGTACGTGCGGTGATGAAGTGGGAAAACAGGGATGAAGAGAAAGCAGCAGGGAATTGAAGATGTGGTGAGGGGAAGATTCTCATTTGAGATAAAAATATACTCCTTGCAATTTCTTAGCACCCAACAAACA
>NW_024582471.1:1499769-1610427 GCF_018398535.1 Haplochromis burtoni
ACACACACACACACACACACACACACACACACACACACACACACACACAGGAAATGAAGAAACCTCTACAGCGGAGGGAAAAAATACGGTAGCTGAACAGACCCTGTCTGTAAATAGCTGACCCTGTGGTCTGGAGGAAATTGAAAACAAAATTTTCCTGCAGGGATCAACAAAGGATCACAGTGTTATCACCATTATCATCTCACACACACACGCACACACACTTCAAACCCAAATATTCTGCTTAATGGACCTAGAGTTGTGCAAAAATGGCAGTTAAAAACAAATAACGAAGTCAAAAGTTGGACAATCTTCTGGCGCAACTTAAAGAAAAATAAAATATTAAAAAGCTGAGATAAACTTCATACCGCAGCATTGCAGAGGCTTCAGATGTGAGCTGATGCAACATGGAAGACATATGCGCAGAAATATTTGATGAAGCATGAAATGTTTTTGCATGAAAATTGTAGTTCCTCACAGAATCGCTGTTCGTGAGGGTGTGCTGATTATGTCAAAAGTCTTTCTTTCATCTGTCGGCGGGTAACGGTGGGAAAAAGCAAGGGGAAGAAGAGCACTTGCCAACTGCAGCATAAAAATAATAGGGACTATCTTAAAATAGCATCAGTACACAGCATCAGATACTGTTTGGAGAAACGAAGAGCGTAACGTGATGAGGCAGTTTTGACAATCTCGCTCTGTCTTCCACCTTTTTACTCAGCACAAATGGGAGCTGAAAGCAGCCGTGTAGATTTACACGTGCACGTACGGTATGTGTGGGACAGCTGTTCTGTCGAGCTCGGATAAACACTGCAGATTTCCTCTCTGCCATGTGTATTTCTGGCAGTTTACTTCTGTGGCACAAAGTATCGGGATGTGAGAACTTTATCGGAGAGCTACTGACATGTACCTGAACCCTAATCTGCCTAAAATCTGAAGGATTAGTCGGCATTACGCAGAGTAAAATGTGTCTTTGCTGAAGAGTGTTCGCAAACAGTTTCCTGGTGTGGCCGGAAAGACCTCTCGGTGTCCCCAGCAGTGTCGGCGGTGGCAAAGAGGAGGGTCTGCGAGCCATATGGTGAACAGTCTGCCATCTACTATGTGAGGTTGTGCTTTCACAGTCTGACAGCCACCACGCACGCGCCTGCCCTGCCCAGACACAGAGGTGCTACCTGCAAAGATAACAGGAAAAACATGAGGAACACAGTCAGAGATGTGGATTGTTTATATAACTGAAAATTACTATTAAACTACTGACTTGCATTGTTTCATAGTTTTGAAAACGTTGAATGTAAAGACTGCAAATTTGGATACATATGGGATACGGCTATATTTTTAAATGGTCTGCAGCTCACTTGAGCAATTATTTAATTTCATTTTAGTCTTTTGGGGGAACAAATTTATTGATTTTGGCTCAATAAAAAAAAAACAGTTTTGAGTACAAATGCTGTAAATAAATCTACAGCAGAATATCTGCCCCGTGCCCGAGGGTAGTGATCCAAAATAATGGGAGATAGACTGATTCTTATACAGCAATCTACTTACTCAAAGAGCACTTTTTTTAACAAGTGATTTTTATCTAACATTCACACACACAATCACACTCCAATCAATGCATCGGGACTTTGGGTTCTGATTGTAGGGGTCAGTATTTTGCTCAAGGATATTTTGGCATGCAGGCTGGAGCAGCCAGGAATCCAACCACCAACCTTCAAACTTTACCGCCCAAAACACGAGTCAATACCAGAAAAAAACAAAAAACAAACTAGAAACATGACTCTATGGGAATGATAATATCCTGTTTGACTTAAAAGTTTATAAGCACCTTGTTAACATATACAGATGGATAGCACACACGTGCTGATACACAGACGCGCACTCTCTTGACTACGCCGAATTTACTAATGAAGACTACTTGATATAATTTAAAGCTTGAGAAAAAAAAAAGCTAAACAGAATTGAAATGACTTTGTTGGCTGCTTTAGGTGTGCTATTCTCCACAGTCTGGATCTATTAGGTGGTGATGGATGATCTCAGTGGCAGCCAATTTCAGTTTTACTATCAAACCTCATCCAGAGCTTACTTTTAAGATGCTTCAGCTGCAGTCTCTGCTGCCTCTGCAAGCCTCTTTGCAACCTACGGTGTCCCTATCGTACTATTTTTGACTTGACTTGTGTGTATAGCTGTGCTCAGAAGTTTACGTACACTCATGGCCACGATAATTTTGGGCTATTTCGTTATTTCTTTCTGTTCTTGTTCCAGGGTGCAATGATTGTATAGCATACATCTTTAATGACTTTAAAAAACACTCAAGCCAGTGATGTGTGTACGTAAACTTTTGACCAGAACTGTAAATGCACCGAATGGGAGGGAGATCCCTGAATAGAGTGATGCTGCCAAACAAAAACTGACTGCAGATGGAAATAACCCATCATAGTTATTTGGAGTAAACGGGTCCTGAAAGTGAACGGAAGGAAATGGGTTATTATGTGACTGCGGGGAATGCATGCTGTTGATATCAACAGTGAGCCCAGCAGGGAGCAGAAAGTGACGATGATAACCGAGTGGTGGAGGTGGAGGTTTTAAAGAGCATCAGTAAGTGGTGACAGCACAGTTTCAGGGGAACACAGTGAAGCTGTAACTGCAGCAGCAGACATGAGTCAACCACCTGAACCAGCTGACAGGTTTTTATGCCGAAATGCCAAGGTAATTTCTTCTAATATCATTTTGAACAAACGGACTCATTTCCACATAATTTATAATAATAAAAAAAGAGGAACAAAGAGAAGGCATCAGTGTTTATGTTTGACATCACTGTTACTGCACAGACAAACCATGCTGAGCCTCCTTTTAGCACCTATATTACCCGATTTGGCATTATTGAGACTGACAGATTTGTGCCAAAGCCAAGAGTGGAAGTGATGCCACTAGGATGGCACTGACAATACACCAACTGATTTGTTTGTTTAAGTCTCTGACAGTAGATACAGGACATATTTAATGGTCTCAGCATTTCTTCTCTCATCTGAGTTTGTCCTCGTCCCTCCCTGCCAGTCTGAGCAGTTCAATGCATTCTGCTTCCTTCCTCCCACACCTCTCTTGTTCTCAGCATGGTGCCTGTCTCTAAAATGGCAAATTTTAACAGAAAAATCTGCCAACCAAAGTTGGAAATCCTCTGAGCCTACGTGGGAGATGGGGTATAAACTGAAGAGTGGCAGAGACTCCTGAAAGCCGCTGAATGAGATCACTCAACTTTGAGCGGCAATATCCAGCGGCAAGGACAATATTAGCAGGAGGAAAACACACATTTACATAACAAGGAAAACATGCCAAGATACATCGGAGAGGAGCTGAGGGAAGGTCAAACTGTGACTGAGTGTTTATACATTTCATCTACTGATTGTACATTTGTGTTTTACTACACGTTTTTTACTGAACTGCTTCAGTGTGTGAGTGTTCATACCTGGATGCCCTCTCTGGATACTCTCAAGCTTCACTTGGTTCACATTTTGTCATACTTTCAGTCTTATTCCAAACTGAATTAAATTAAATTTTCAAATTCCAAAAAGATCACATGTACAGAAGTATTCACAGCCTTTGCAATAACACTCCAAACTGAGCTCAGGTGCATCCTGTTTCCACTGGTCATCGGTCAGATGCTTCTACAGCATGACTGGAGTCCACTTTGGGAAATTCAGTTGATTGGACATGATTTGGAAATGCACACACCTGTCTATATAAGGTCAAATAGTTGACAGTGTCAGAGCACAGACCAGGCTAATGGTCCATGGACCTCTGAGACAGGAACATGACAAAATGTGGAACAAGTGAAGTGCTGTGAATACACAAAATGCAGTGAATGAGGTTAAAGAGACACAGATTTGCTGTGCTGTGCACGTGTCTGCATACAGTACCTGTTTCCACTCATTTGTCTGAGGGTCGTAAGCTTCCACAGTATTGAGATACACCTGGCCGTCATACCCGCCCACAGCGTACAGACGATCACCAAGGAGACAAACACCTACGGCATCTCTGCTGATGCTCATGGGAGCCACAGCTGTCCACACATCTGTCTGAGGGTCATACCTGCACACAGGAGTTCACACTGTAGTTCAGTGGTTTGTAGTTGGCGTGAGATGATGTTCATTAGCTCAGCTTAACATGAATACTGGAAGTAAAGGAAAACAGGCTATTCAAAAATAAATACCTAATTTTCACCCCTCACTTTGTGCCATCTCATTTGTTTAATTTCACAAAACAGAAATGACAGGATCTTGCTTCAGTCACATGCTGTGACCACTTCTTAGCAAAACAGCTGGACACAGTAACTTCACAGATTTGTTTCATGCTGAGAATATAGCCCAGAAGAAGCGGATAGTATAGCTTTTATTTTGGAAAGAGACATTTCTCTGTAATAAACTCTCTTTTCCAAAGATGAGTGATTCCTCAATCAGATACAGGGCTCGCAATATCGCTAGCCCGACGTCCGGGGCTATCTCTGCCCTGCCTGTCGGGCTATTGTAGGAAGGAAAAATATATGTCAATGCTTTTGCATTCTTTCAGAAATGTAGCTGGGTAATTATGTCATTGGACGTGAGCCACTGTCAATATGTGACATATTGAAATCGTGTTTGAATTTGCGCTTGTTTTTTTGCTTTCACTTTGCAATCGCGCGAACTGTGTATAGAGAGCGACAGCACTGATCTGTGAGTGATGATAATTTGTGCACCAATTCCTCTGACATCGTCTTATTAATCGTTAGCTTACTATGCAAACATGACAAGTGAAATCTCCCGCAGCGCTTAAACATGTGAGAGGTTGATCGCGCAGAGAATCGCTGAGCTTATGTGAGTGCGGCAGGATATATATTTACTACGATGACCTGGATGATTGAGAACCTTCACAGACAGATATATATTTTAGTTCTGCTGAGCCAAATAAGACAGGTCAGGGTGAAGAAGTGACAGCCAAAGAAAAGCTTACCACAAAACGGAGAAGTTATGACAAATCAGACTATAAGGCAAAAAGAAAGTGCAGCTTTATGGTTTCATGGACAAAAGAATTTCTGTGGCTGCAATATGAGAGCTAAAAAACAACACGCACAAGGGTTAGGTTAAATTTAAAAACTGTACTTTTGGTTAAAATATATATTTATAATTTTAATAAATGACAAATTAAAAAGCATGAACATTTTTTTTGTATCGAAAAAATATCGAACCGTGACACCAAAGTATCGAACCGAACCGAACCGTGAATTTTGTGTATCGTTGCACCCCTAATATATATACATATATATATATATATATGTATATATATATATATATATATATATATATATATATATATATATATAATATATATACACATATATAACATATATATATACATATTATACACACATATATACATATACACACACACATAACACATATATATACACACATACATATATAATATATGTGTGTGTGTGTGTGTGTGTATGTGTATGTGTATGTATAATATATATATATATATATATATATATATATATATATATATATAAATATATATATATTATATATATATATATGTACTGTATGTATGTATGTATGTATGTATGTATATATATATTGTTCATGTAAGCAGCTGCATCTTTGTCCTTGAGCAGAGATTCAAATGTCCTTTCTTACTGATGCGCTGACAGTAGTCTTACACTCAATTATAATACACACAATACTAAATCAAGGTCAAACCCTGCTCCCATTTAGTATCTTCATTAGCAAGATTAATGAGTAATAATTCTGCACATTGCAATGAGGATTCAAAAGACACTAAAATCTTTCCATTAATTTTACAAACGCTGCCACTGTATGACAGACACATTATAAGCACCACAATACTTTAGCATATTTCAAATCAAGCAAACACATTCATAAATGTGGACTCACCTTTCCACACAATCACTTAACCGAGATGCCAGGGATGACGCCGGAGCATCGTGGCCTCCGATGGCGTACAGGAACCCGTGCCACGTGGCCACGCCCACACCTCCACGCCTTTTAGCCATAGGGGCACAACCACTCCACCTAAAAATGAAGAATACAGTTAGAAAAAAAGGAGAGGGAAACATATTGTTTGAAAATTACTTTACTCTTTCCAGTCCTTCCAGTAGACCTTAATCAAAGTACATGACAAGCTTTTTTCAGTGTTGTCTGTTCTAACATCCTGTGAGGGTTACTAGTCTCCTTTGATCTGTGGGTAAATAACCTAACAGGAAGAAGCGCTTCACTAGAGGAACATGTAGACAGGAAACAAAATAGGAGACAGCAATTAGTTGCTGACAGATGAAGTCCCCGGTCTCTGACCTGTTGGTGTGGGGGTCGAAACACTCCACTGAACGCAGGCAGGATGAGCCGTCACGACCTCCTACTGCATACAATCTGAGGAAGAGGGAAGATGGTGTTATCCCTCTGAACATTTCTGGACTCTGGAAGTCCCTTTTCAATTTAGTGACACTGAAGCAGATGGTACAAGGTGGAAGACAGGCATATGTGTGTCTGTGTGTGTAGCTTGTGAAGGTTTTTTTGAGGGCAAAATGAGGTGGGAAAAATCAATCAGCCATCACTCTTGGTGCAACACAACCCTGAGCAGTCAGTCTGTGTGTGTGTCCTTGTGTGTGTGTGTGTGTGTGTGTGTGTGTGTGTGTGTGTGTGTGTGTCCGTCCATGGATGTGAAGTTGGGACGGTAAAGAAAAAAATGAAACGGGGCCAGTCAAGCAAGTAATGAGTTCCATCAGGCAAAGCGCTCTGAGAGTACACAGCACATACAGTACATGACACACTCACCAAAGCACACAGCAATGCTCACACACACACTAACACACACACACAAAACTGCTGGGCAAGGTTAGCCGTTGCTTCTGTATTAATTAGCATCTATAAAGCATTTCACTGTCTCTGAGGCCCTGAATAATAAAAACAACATGCAATATTTGGTTCTAATAACTTCCAATTCTTTGGCCAGCGAGGCACTAAAAGCCCTAAAGCCTTATTAAATCCAGCTATTTAAATAAATGTTCGTCTGTGTGTGCATGTGTGTGAATGAATATTGTTATGCTTTCCATTACTGCCTCACGTGCCTTACAGAAGAAGGTGGGAAGTGACAGTAGTATAAACGTAACACTTTTATCTTCCAAACAAAGAGCGAGATTGTGAAGGTTTCAGGTCTCACGTTTCTCAAATGACAAAATATTTACAAAATCTTCTCTTTATGCCACACGTATCAAGTCACATCTTGCATGAAATTATTTTTTATTTGATTTTTGAGAGAAATATCAGCAGCTGGTAACACTGGCTTCAAGCTTAGCTGGCAGATACTTTTGCTTAAAGTCATTCAAATAAATATAGAATATCACATTTTAACCCCCCTGGCGCCTGCACTATGATTCATTTGTAGTATCTTGTCTGTATTGGTATTATTTAACTTTGAAATATGTAATTTAATGCTGCACTTTGAGCATCCTAGTTTATTTTTTTATATTTACATTTATATTTCAATTGAGGTTGCATTCTGCTACTTCCAAATGTCCACAGCAACACATCAGGGGCAACAATTAGGGCCCTCTTTGACAGACAGGTGTCCCTACACGGTCAATGATTGCCTCCTTGGCTTCACCTGAAATGGCCCTTTACACTGCGTTTGTGATGTTGATGCCTTTTGGAGCCCTTTAAACTTGAATTAACTAACAAATTATATGGCTCGCTATGTGTAACAGATGCAAAATGCTAATTCCAAAACCAAAACGTCTACACTCCATAACAAACGGCCAAAGCTGTGTTTTGTGCTAAAACAGATGCGCTAATATTGAATGCACTTAATATAACTTAGAACAAGCAAATCTGAGTAACTTTTTACCTGAGGGGAATTGTGAGATCACTTACTTGCCATTGAGAACAGCTACTCCTACTGTGCTTCTAGGTGTAACCATGCTTGCAACAAAGCTCCACTGGCGTCCTTGAGGGTCCCACCTGACAGACACAGTGTAATTTCTCAATCCTGCTCAAGGCACAGCATAAAAACCTGTATCTCTAAGGTCTCAGTCACACAGGCTAGAGACCGGTCAGCAACTCCCTGGCAACCTCCAGTCACTAGGGAAAAATGTGTGAGTGGGGCTTTAGCAATCATTTCACAGCAGCTGCCATCAAACTCAAACAACCCTCACTAACTGCTCAGGAAACGTCCATTTTTTCCTCGTGACCAGTGGTTGCAACCCAATGTGACCTAGGCCTTACCAATAATGAAATATGTAATGTTTAAGAAGGGAATCAAAATATCTGTCAACAGTAAAATGTCATTTTAAAGAGAGACAGCCGTGTCTCCACAGAAAAACAGTATAAAAAAGCAGGGATATGAACAGCAAAAGCTGGTCATACAAACCCAAGTTTACCCATATGACTAACTACCAGACAAAGTAAGTGACACTATTTAATAATTTGGATGAATTGACCCTTTAAGCTGGGTTGATATCACAGAAAAAAACAGCAGTGTGAAGTTATTTTGCACCTTTCCACTGTACTGAGGTAACTCCAGCCATCGTGTCCTCCTACTGCATACATGGGTCCCTCTAGAACAGCCACACCTGCAGAAGATAAACACACGTACTATTAAATCATGAAAACTTCTCAAAACCAAATCAGCCAGGATAAGCAAAGCATCACACATATAAAGCATCATACTTTTAGGACAAGAGGTGTTAGTTTTTATGTGTGTGTGCAACTACACCCAGGGCATTAGGCATGTAGAGTTAGCAGCATGTTGACACCTCTGTACTTCAGGGATTTATCTGCCTAAACATCTGTGCTGCCAGATGTGTTTGAAAACCCACCACGGTTCACACACTTGCACACTTTCGTAAACACAATAAAACAGCACAGCACGCCTTATCAAATGTTGTTATAGTAATAGCAGGACACTGCTGTGAGTGGGGAGATTCCTTTCAAATGAGAAACATGGGCTCAAACCAGCCTGCTGAAGTGTTCTTGAGCTGTGGCACCGAATCTGCTGATCCGCTGCAGTTGAGTTGCTCTTTTTTGTCACTTTATTGCGTTAGGAAGCAAGTGTAAGGACAACGTTTGAAGGATTGAATCCAATTTCATAACCAAATATTTTTTTTCTTCAAAACTTTACTTTTATATCACAGTGCTTAATATCTTTGGGACACAGTTTATCCACAATGGAGCAGGGTGTGTCTGTAAGGTGCATCTAAGCTTCTGTTTTGATCAAAATTTGTAAGGTAAAGTCCAGTTTATAGAACAGCACAAAGTGAAGACATGCAGGAGTGTATCGACGGCAACTAAATTTGAGATAAAGTATAAATACAGCCCAAACAGGACACCTACCTTCTTGACTCAAAATTCAAAATCTAAAGCAAAAATAAAAGAAAATATAAGTTGTCAAACTGCCCTCACCTAGGCCATGCCTGTGTGTGGACATGGGGGGCATGACGCTCCAGGTTTTGCTGTGTGGGTTGTAACACTCCACAGTGTTGAGTGTCTTGAGTCCGTCTCGCCCTCCAACTACGTAGAGACGCCCGTCGAGGACTGCTACACCAAACTGTAGTCTCCGTCCACTCATGGTGGCAACCTGCCTCCAGGTGTCTCGACGTAAACAATACTGCTCAATAGTCGTGGCACCTGAAAAAAAAAAAGAAAGAAAGAAGAAGAAGTACGTGCTATTAATTCTGAAACTCTCTAAACTGTACTTTTTCACACTTTGTCCTTTTATGCATTAAAAAAACAATTCAAACTTGCACCTTCTTGATAACACCTTCTCACAGTTGTAGGATAGTGTTAAACCTGTTGACACTGATGCTCAATATTTCATTTAAAGGTAGAACTAAAGGAGCTGCTCATTAATGTGGAATCTGTTAAGCTATTAAGGTGAACCTATTATGCTTGTCCTTACTTCCTGTAGAACCGACTCGGTTCCTCACACTACACATGCGGTCAGCAAATGTACAAGTAATTCCTTTAAGCAAAAAAACCCTTCAGATTACCCTAAACAGCCTGTTTAGTGAAGGAATACCCTTAATATGGTAATGTCAGCCATATAGCTGTGGCTGTGAGCAGAGATGCCCCATCTATTGAAATCTTCTGTTTGTAATGGGCACCAATCAGAACAAAGCTTTTCTAAATGGAAGTTACCGACTCTCAGTTTGTAGCATTTGTCACAGTTTAACTGTAAGCTCAGTCCTCCTCTACCACAGCATCACCTGTGTCTGGATGTGAGATGCTGTTGTACCTTTCGTAGCATCCATGCCACCCACAGCGAACATGGCTCCTACGGTGGCCTTGCGAGGCCGAGTGCGGGGGCTCTGAAGCAGGGGCCGACGCTGGGGTAAAAGGTGATACTTCATCCCCTCCATCAGGAGGCGTTGGCACTCTACACTCTCCCGGAGGAGAGGGTTGCTCTCAAGGTCCGCTAGGAACTACAGACACATGCAAAAAAGAAATGAGAAAAAAAAGCAAAGGCATCAACACGCAGAATCATGTGACAGCTGCAGCTGGAATATATGGAGGGCACACGCATGTGCTACATCAGTATGGGTGTAGGGACATGTTGGCTGCGATGTTATCGCTGATTGAGGAGGTTCAAGAGCCGAAAGAAGGCTGCTCTCTCTCATTGAGAGATTAGATGAGATCAGACCAACAACCATTAATGCGCTCTCGCACACGAGACCACGCACACACTGATCATCTGACACACTAGAGAACTAATCTGCCCTCAACATCTAATCAGCTCTCCACACCCTATAACCTCATCTACAATCACACACACACGCAAAGACACAGACACACAAATACCCAGGGGCTGCAGCAATCCACAGCCTGTTCCTGAAAACACATCCTGAGGAAACTGCTGCCTGTGAGAGGCATGGTAGTGAGAATCAAGTTTTCCCTGAAGCATGGGGGGGAATACATGATTTACATTTAGATAGGTATGTGTTTGTGTGTTTGTGTGTGTGTGTGAATTTCGAAGTCATTTTAGGTTAGACTTTGAGAATGCCTGCATCTCTGTTTTTGTCCCGCATGTTCAGATAGTCACTTAGATTCAATCACAGAGAGCAGGTATAATGGAAGAACTAGAAGATAAATAAAAAAGAAGAGGAAAGAGATTATTATTTTTACCCTCTCATTTATTTTCTGTGTTCTCCTCCATAATTCCCACCAACACAAATAACATTCAGCTCAAATAATTCAACTTGGTCACTGAATATAAAATCAATTTCCCCCCCGCCAGACGTGGAGAGCGTAAAGCAGGCATGGTAAATGGATAAGCAGCTTACACACCAGGGTGAACCCACACTTCTACTGCGTACAATCACTGAGGGACAAATTACGGCGAACCCTATTTGCGCATTCATTCATGTGCATGTGTGTTAAAAAAACGGACAGATCGAAAAAAAATAGTGTTTGTCCTCTCCGGTGGTATTTATACATCTCTCTGTGAAGGACTGAATGTGGAGGATGAGATAAGACAGCTTGCTGCAGGCGTCCCACCTTGTCCTCTCCGTCCTCTCTTTACCTCACAGTGGGCAGAGAGAAACTTGTGTTATCTTCTCTGTTTCAGCTCACGCTTGAGAGAGAGAGAGGGGCAGCATGGGCTCTGTCTTCTTCTAAAAAAAAAAATAGGCACACTCTCATACACACATCTTCCAGCTACGCACATTTTTTATTCCTTATGCGTGTCCCTGTTGCTGGATGTGCTCTTGCTCTAGCTGTCCTCTCCATCTTGACTTTTTGTGAACACCATACCACTGCACAAATTCCCACAAAACACAACTTACAAACAATACTGCTATGCAAATAATTTAATATACAATTTTAATCATTTCAGATTTAATGTTGTCCTTTGAGGCAGTTCACTGGTTTTAGGCCTGACTGTAATATCTCAGGAACTACTGGGCGTACAGCCATGACATTTTTTCCACATACAGTCATGGTAGCCACAGTCTCTTTCATTTTAGTGCCATCATTTTAGCTGTATATTTACTTTTTCCAATACTTGTACCATATCTTGTATTTAGCACTAAAAAATACAAGAAATGAACTCATTCAGTGCTAAAAAAAATGCTGGCATCCTCACGTATTAAAGTGAAAATCTAAGTGGTAAGTAAACATTATACCTGTGAAATAAACTAGCATATTAGCACTGTCGTATTAGATTTACAACATTTGTTTTTTTAGCATCGTGTTGTTGGAAGGCGGGCTTTTAAATATATAATACATCTCGATTCAGGTTTGCAGTAATCCATATTCTTATAAACATATTAAGAGCCAAGGCACACCATGATAAATAAAAACGTGCCTGGAATATGTTAATTTATCACCATGAGGATAATTTGGGTGAAGGCCTATTAAGTGATCATCATGTGCAAGTTTTATTAAATTCTGACAAATAGTGTAGAAGGATTACCAATTCATCATCATTTAGCAAGACGCTTACTTCTGCTTTTCTGCATACCTCATACATACAGGTTAAGTTCATTGAAAGGTCATATAGTATGGCTGGAAACAAACGCATACACATGCACCTACACACACACACACACACAGAATACGGACGCTGATGTTG
The DNA here is from genome assembly GCF_018398535.1 of Haplochromis burtoni. Taxonomy (NCBI): domain Eukaryota; kingdom Metazoa; phylum Chordata; class Actinopteri; order Cichliformes; family Cichlidae; genus Haplochromis; species Haplochromis burtoni. The sequence goes on from NW_024582471.1 coordinate 1,512,379, forward strand.
TTCATATTCCTGCTTAAGAATGTCACGTGTATTTGTAATTGCATATTCTTGTATGTGACAATAAAAAGGGCTGTAGCGAAGGAATCAGTTGAAGTGAGCTGAGTTCAGGTGAAGGAATCTTTTCCTCAACTTTGGCTGACACAGAGAGCACCTTCTTGCCTTGTTTTGTCGTGCAGTTGAGTGTCTTGTGTTCCAGCGGGGTTTGTGCCTAGATAAACCCAACAGATGAAGACACCCACGCAGGCTTCAGCTGCCAACATGCTCCATCAGACCTGCTTGTCGGTTGTCATCCTGCCTAAAAGCGCTAAATTTCCACTGGTCACAGATATTGTACAAGCTGTCATACAGCTGTTTGGTGTGTACCGTCAGGCTGATGCACTTCTGAGGAGATTAGATGAAGAATATATATGTGAATGTGTATGAGTGGAAACAGGGATTGGGAATTAAAACATTTCATCTGGTGAATTGACATCCTCTTGATGAATAATAACATGGTGGCCTAGATAGAGAGCTAACTAATTGGCTGATGAATATTGATCGGTTGTCTGTGTGAGGTTTATGTTTCACTCTATTGGCATTTCACAGCTCGTGAGGATCCTGAATGCTGGCTTATTTGTCAGTTTGTCATGGTGGCGGTGGGGGAGGAGCTGTCACACATGATACACTGTTAAAGGTAAAAATCAACCCTTGGCTCTGTGCCTCTTTTGCTTTCAGTCTCTCTGCTCTGTTGCCACTCTGCTGCTTTACCCCTCTGCCATCCATCTTCTTCCCTGGTTACATGTTACAGCTACTTGTGATTTCAGCTGACCGGGGCGAAGCCATATATCTGAGCTGTTCATGCTATAAAGTGCCAAAGAACAAAAACAGGGCGATGTATAGATGCTGACAGAGATAATGGAAAGACCTGAGGGGGGACAGAGGGAAATTGGTGATAAGGGAGATGAAGAGAACAGATAATTTAGCTGCAGTTACGAGAGATATCACAGTTAATTAAGGTTTTAAAAAGTGTGTGTCTGATTATGCCTGTAGCCCTGGGCAGTAAGTGAAGTTCTGCTTAGCATAAAAACTTCTGAGCATTACAGTATAAGTCAGATACCTGCCACACATACTAGACAGCACATAGAGCTATGACACACCTGACAGAGTAATGGTTATGGTCCCCAGCTGTCTGAAGAGGACAGTGAGACAGAGAGACAGGTTATAACCAAGAGGCCCGAGAGGAGAGAAAAAAAGGACGAGTTAAATTTGGCCAGCACACCGTCAGGGGGGAGACAGATGCACACTCCAACCGTGTACTTTGCTGTTACACATATGAGGACATAAGCATCTTTGACATCTCCCAAAATAAAATCAATAAAATATTCATGCAGTTCTAGCTTTGAAAAGCAAAGACTAATGCAGCACGCTGAGTGAAATGGTCAACAACACAATATAAACACAATGTGCTCTTTGTTAGCTAACAGCGATTAATATATTTTTATTCGAAGAAACCCATGAAGCGCCGCACATCGAGACATGTCGTGTTCACGGCTAAATCTGGTTGACCAGTTATTAGCCTTTAAACAGACACATCTAATTGTCTGTGTATGTCTAAATTTGATTCGAAAGCAAAATGTATTTTTTTAACTATAAAATTCATGTTTACCCATTGAGCAATTTTCTTTTGTTTGGAGATCTAAAAGGTCTAAATTTTGTTAGGAAACGCTTGTGATCAAACAGTAACACATCTAATCAAAGTACACAGAGCAGCATTATCCGATGTTTACGCCTTTGATAAGCTTATGCAATGTTAAGTTTATTCCCTTGCAGAGCTGCCGGGTCTACTTATTAATGCAACTCTGATAATTAATTGAATTTTCACCAGGATCTCTGTATTGTGCATCTGTTTGTTAAATCTTACCAATTTAATTTTCTTGGTAACCAGTGACATTTACCTCTTTGACGCTCTCACCTGTGGTTGCAGCAGCGGGAGTCTGATATGAGCCAGCAGCCGGGGTAGGTGGCGTTGTCGAGTGGAAGCGTCATGACGGACCCAGGTTAGTAAAGACGTAACCACGGTTTCCTCATCCGGCACGTTAATCTCATCAGATGTGAGGAGCCTTTCCATCTCCTCCACTGGTAGTAGGAGGAACTCCTGGCCTCCAACCACCTCCAGAAAGTGCTCCTGGGGGTGCAAAGAAGGTTAGAGTAAAACTGAAGGATGGATGAAATGGACTGGAAGAGAAAGACAGAAGTGGGGGGAGGGGGTTAGAATAGATGAATAATGCATTGCAAAAAAAAAGAAAAAGAAGAAGAACAGCAGAGAGGATTTGAGAGGAGAGAGAAAAGGGATTAAGGGTTTGAAGAATACAAGTGGAGTGAGGAAAAAAGAGGAGGAAATTACAGCTTGAGAAAGGTCAGATAAAAATTGAGAGGAAAAGCTGCAAAAGGGGATCTGGATGAGAAAATATGAGATCTATTGAGTCACAAGACGGGAAGAGATGATGTGACAAAAATTAATGAGTGTAATCGGTTAATCTGACAGTTATTTGCTAAATGAACTGATTAATTGCTTAGTCTATTTGCAGCTCCTTAAATTGCAGATTTCCCTGCGTGTTTTTGTCAAACAGTCCAACAACCTACAGCTGATCACAATCTTGTGAAAGCTTATTTCTCATTAGATGTAAAAAAAAAACCAAACCTCTCAACATATTTCTACCATCTGTAAAATTAAAAGAAAAAACAGAGAAAAAAATGTGACCTGAATAAAAAGGTAGGAATCTAAGCAGTGTCGAAGTCATTCTTGTTTAGCTCTTACACAAAGACTGCAATAATCCTGTAAGCTTTGTGAGTCTGAACGTGTGTTTGAGAGTGAATTACAGACACTGACAGTCACACCCAAAGAAAGCCACCTTTATGACATAATTACCCGAGATTAAACCTTAACAATAATCCACTTACAGAGAACTGGAGAGAAAAAGAGAGGAACAGTACTACAGACAGAGACAGACACGCAGAGTGACGCTGGATGAAAAATGAGGCATGTAAAAAAAAAAAAACACCACACAAAAAAACAAGAGAACAAGAAAAAGAATAATCAAGTCGATGAAGGAGCTATTTCACCGTCACCATAGCAACTCTGTGCAGAAAAACAGCCATTGTGGCAATAATGATTGTGGTGCTGTGTGAATGAGGAGCCAATTTGTTACCAAGAATAAGATGAAGGCTGGGGGTGACTGGAGTCTTACTGAATAAAGCTGTACTGAGGTTAAAGGTGAAAGAATCCTCTTAATTGTTTTTACATGTCACTGTTAAAGACTTGCAATCTACCTAGATCTGCAACATCATTTCCAGCACTGCGTTTCCTAAAGCAGTCTTTTCATTCATTTTCGTGTGGTGATTCTACAAGCAGGGGAGGTATACAAAGATGTGAACTGGCTTTGTACCCACCATGGTGTAGGCGTGAGCAGCCCGATGCAGGTCATGGCAGCCCTGAGCATCAGCATAGGAGCGGATGCCGAGACAGTTGGATGGGTGGAGCTGCTTCATGAGGAAGGAACAGCAAGCCTGAACTACAGATGACAACTGCAGCAGGCAGGAGGCTGACAACAGAGACTCAATGGTGTCTTCCCTCAACTCAAGACGGCCTGGATGACATGAAGGGAAGAGCAGAGGAGCAAGATGGTGAAGAAAGAGAATTTAAAACGTCATAAAAAAATGGAAATAATGAGACTTAATGTTATTTAAGAGATCTGCAGTACTGCAACAAGATCACGTGTGTTCGTCTTTTTAAAAAGAGAATAATCATTAAATATTTAGTTAACATAGAAAATGTAAAGGCAGCTAGAAAAGACTTCCTGGAGATCTTAGCCATTAATAGATGTTGAGCTCACAGTAATGTTGGTGCTTGTTTGCATAATTTAGATCTTGCAGAGTACTGTACAGGACCTGGTCTGTTAATCCTAGCATGTCTTCATACTCTCTGTAATGGAGTATACAACGGACTAACCACACAGTTTACTTTTGCATTTTGCATGTATATTTTGTATATTGTATTGATGCATTCATATTTGTATATACTGATGCTGGAGCACAATTTCTAGATGGTGATGAGATGATGATCATTTCCACCCCCCAAAAGGAGGATAAGCCACAGAAGGTCATTGCTGAAAAGACTGGCTACTCAAGAGTACTGAGAGGAAAGGTGTGGAATGAAGAGGTGCACAAGCAACAGGGATGAGTGCAGTTTGAGGAGAGAAAAGTTGATTGAAGAACTTTGAACAGCTTCACAAGGAGTGGACTGAAGCTAGTGTCAATGCATCAGGATGCACCGCACACTGAAGTCTTGAGAAGACTGCAGCAACTGTCTGCAGCATTTCTAATGTGAAGGCACCACAGCCCTATACGAGGAGGTTTTAGAGCACTTCAAGCATCCATCTGCTGACAGGCTTTATGGAGATGCTGTTTTCCTTTTCCTGCAGGACTCCGAATCTGCCAACAGTGCCAAAACTACTACCAAACTATGAACTATGAAGAATGTACACACAGCGTTCAGATCATCTTCATCTAGACAACAGGTTGTGTGTACTGAACTAGAGATAATGAATATTTACTGGAAGTGAAATATTCTAAGAATACTGGGTGTTATGAGATCTATCATCAAAAATAAAAGCAGAGTACTGCAGTATAAATATATAAATAGAGAATTTGGTGCATTTGTCGACAATTTAATGTTTTTTTAAAATTCCAAAATCATGAAAAAAGAAGTGGCCATGTATCCGTAAAGAGTAACGTGAACATAGAGTTAAGTGATAAAAGCTGATGTCAATGCCCACCCACATCCGCTAATGGCACAGCAGCATATTTGCAAATCTCTTTAAGATGCTTTTGCCTCTGCAAGCCACTTTGCAACCCGCTTCCAGTTCAGCTCCTCCTTCTTATGGTTCTGTTCTATGCTGTAGGTTTGTCTTGCTACTATTCAGTGCATGCACATGGAAGAGAACCACACAGCCAAGCACTATTTACTACAGAGAAGAAAAAAACAATAATTCCTTCTTAAAGATCATCCTGTTTTTCTAAAAAGAAAAAGGGAAGTTGACCACTATATACCTGTGTATGCATATTGCACCAGGACCCACAATGCATCAGGGTCTACACCCTCCATCTTCACCTCGTCCTGCTTGGCTTCCCGCACATCACTGGTGAACATTGCAGCAAAGTAGTCAGACACAGATGAGAGGACAAGCCTGTGAGGAGAGAGTGTCAGGGATCAGTCACAGAAGACGGATGGCTGTAATGGAGCAACAGAAAAAGTTCACTTTGACCTCGCTGACAGGATTGGGTCAGAACACAGATCAGAAAAGAGAAAGAAGAGGCACAACAAAACCATCTGAAGAATGAAACAGGAGGAGAAACCTTAAGGAATAAAAATAAATAAAGCTTGTTGCATTATCAAACAGCATATGCCTTTGGTTAAAAACAATCCCCTCAACTTTCTGAAACTTCCAATCTGATATTAACATACAGCCACAGTAAAAGCCTAAATGTCCCAATCGACTGATTTGTCTCTTTTAACCTCTTTACGTTAAGTGTTAAAGTGTACAGGAATAAGGAAATTGGTCAGACTTCAGCACCAGGTGAGATTTCTGCAGCAGTTAGGAATGTAAAGGTCTCATTATATAATCTCCTTTTAAAAATGAAGGTCGCTGAAAGACCTTTATATTAGAGATGGAAAAAAATGAGTTAGAAACCAGTGTGTGCAGAAAATGGTAAAGAAAAAAAAGTAATTATTTCATCAGTAGAGATTAAAAAAGACACCTAGTGTCCCCTGACCTTCAGTGTAAAAACATACTTTATCAACCATCCATTTAAAAAACAAATGATGCAGAGCCTGAGATCTTTAAAGAAACATAAATGCTATTTCAACAACATTCAGCCAGATTTCTGTCTAAGAAAGAAGAGATGGCAGCTACAACTTTTCAAAGAAATACACAGGCACAGTTTCTAGACTTCCTTCAGTGTGGTACACCACAGTCTTTGTCAGTAATAAGACTGTAAAACCTAACTCATGATGATTCAGACCTCTGGCTTGGAAGATTCTCTCATGATCCATTCTTAATGACTTGCCACACAATCCTTCTATCGTACTGCCAGATCCAGTCAAAAGTGAAGCCCTCCTCTGCAATGCTATCCAGTGTGCTCAGTTGGGCCTTGCTTGACACCCCTCATTTATATAGTATACATTATTTCAAGATGTAACTTTACTCTTTGAATAAGATATGTGTTTAATTTACCCACTGCTAGTTTCTTAATCTTTTTGCACACACTCATACCCCTTGGTTAAAAAAAGGAGAACAGAAACATGAGCAAATCTAGTGATGAGATAAAGGAAGAAGAAAGAAGACAAAAAGAAAAGAAGGGGGAATTTGATTATAATAAGACAAGGTTAATGTAAAATTTAGTGGCAGGAAAGTCTGAGGAAGAAGTTAGCTAGTGTAATGGAAAGAAAGTGAGATGAAGGACAGAGAGAAATTATCTTAAGGTCACTTGTAAGAAGACAGTTAATTAATTCCATTCTGCAACAATCCATTAACCTTTCGTGCCACTGTAAAGTTACACACAGGCACACAAACATCTAGGCATTACAACAGCACTCGTTGGTGAATATTTACTTCCTGCTAGAGATGCCTTTGCACATGAAACCTCCAAGGAAGGATGCAAAATGCCATTGACATATATTTTTGATATCTGATCTAAATGTATCTGAGTAAAAGGCTCCCGAGTAAACCTTTTGAGGTGCAGCAACTAGTCAGTTTAACTGATTAACGTAAAAATAATTCGGAACGTTTGTTCAAGCAAAGTCCCAAACATGACCTGAATGATGACATAAACTCGTGACTCATATTAACATGTTAAACTGGCTTTGTTTGTGGCTACTTGAACATGAGTGTGTGCATGCACTGAATGTGTATAATCTCATTACTGAGTGTGACACTGGGACCTTGACAGATAGCCTGAAGCAGAGAAGAGCTGTGTGAGCGTGTGTGCAAGTGCGTGTGCGTTTATTGTGCAGACAAAGATGTCAAAAATACACTACAGTCAGCAGGAAGTCATTCTGCCAGTATTCTAGTCAGGTATCTCCCCCCCCCCAATCCCCCTCTCCCCCTCTCCCTGGTGCACACACACAAACATGTTCCCTTAATTTTTCATGGGTCTCTGTCTGACTAGCTGTGAGCGACACAGGCTGTATACAGCACTGGGTTATTTGCACACAAACACAAATGCACTGCGCTGAAGACAGAGACAAGACAGGCAGTGTGTCAACGTGTAATGGAAAGAGCAGAGAGAAGACAAAATGCCAGAGTGGAGAGAGCAGGAAACAGACGAGTTGGACTCAGGAAAGGAGGGCAAGCGCTGGAAACTGAACAGTGTGTCTGTTTGTGTTTCAGTGTGGATGTGATGCTCGGTATAGAGACACAGTAGTGGAAAAACAGAGAGGGGAAAATAACAAGCAGGTCGTGAGAAAGACTTGCTTGGATACTGCAACTTTTTGCAGTATCTCTGAAATACAGAGTTAGAAGAGAAGGACCTTTAACTGATAGCTTTGCTGCCAGTCCAGGGATTTCCTATATAAATCCATTTTGGGGCTTTTTACCTGAAACAGTTTTGTTAATTGGGTCTTCATTAGCTCATGTGTATTGGTCATATATTTTATCAGATGGTAGGAAAAGCACAGATTTCTTCCATATATAGCTGTAATTGATTTTAAAGTATGTGCACTACCTATGGTTACCCCTCAAAACTCCATTCCCAGCCAAAGCCTTGAAATTTAGTACAGACTTTAGTACAGAGAATAAATCCTAATGGTACGTATGGTTTGAACCATCAGATTTACTACACACATTCACATCACACTTGGGTTAAGCTGTAAAAACACATCAGTCTATTACATTTTCAGCTATAGCAACAACACACTACAATACTCTGAGCAGGACCCATTATGAACTGTCACAACCTCTGCAGAGCAAACAGACCTGGGTGGTTCATATAAGAAAAAAGCTCCTGGAAGTGGCTGTGCATTGCCCTTTAACAGAGGGGCTGAGGTTAACCAGATGTACACTGGCAAAACCCACCAGTTAGTTTTCTTCATCAAAGTCTTTATTCTTGTAAAACCAACCTTATAAACCCTCTGTTAAAGTTCAGCTCATAGCTGATTCTATTGGTTCTTCTAAAGGGCCCTACAGTCTATTATCCCCCGCAGTGTATCAGCAAAACTGAAGACTCTTGGTCTTGCAGTAATGGAAACAATGAACCGCAGCGCACCTACCTATCAGTCGATATACAGTGATGGTAAAAAAAAGAAAAAGAAAAAACAAAAGGTAATGGTATACTTACTAAAAATCGGTGAAGGCAGCGCTTAGAGTAGTAGGTACAAAAATAGATTTGCAACATAATGTGCTGCCACAGAGACTAAAAGGTACAACTGTGCTCAACATATTTATGCATTCACAGAGTTTTGGGTTGGGTTTTCCTCAAAGTGCACTGTTTGCAACAAACTCCGCAAGAGATAAGCAGCTACACGCAGTACAAGTAGCCTACTCAGCGTGTACGCTGCATTTGTCTGTTTACATGTAAGATAAAGAGAGAGAGAGGGAGTGTATATTTTAGTCTCAGAAAAGCACTTTTATCCTACACATATAACAAAATCAATCCCTAACAAAACAACCACCTTCAAACAAAGATGTCGTACTCCTACCGCTTGGCACACACACACACACACTTGAGACAAACGAACACTCAAATACTTCAGACGCCAACACACTCTTTCACATGCAACATTAAGATTCTCCTACAGCAGGGTCTTTTGTTTGTCACCATCTGTGCCTGGAGGACTAAATCAAATGAGGCAGAAGAGGAAGGCGAGAAAGAGAGAAAAGAAGCCTTTCTGCTGGTGGAGGGCCACTTTTCTGTCTCATCCCTGCAGATGGACCCTGCTGCTTCGCCAGTGGCCATATGCCCAGGGAGTAACATCGACGGTGCAGTGGAGGCATGGGACTGATGCATGGTTCAAACAGACTCTGGTACATATGGTACAGAGGTACTATAAAAATAAATCCTAGGAGCACGACTGTGGTTCTGCTGTTTGTGAGAGATTCTTTCCAAACATCCTGCGTATGCAGTATATGTGTCATCGTGCCCGTGTGTTCATGCGTGAGTGTAGATGCACGTGTTCAGATGTTGTGGTGCATGTGTCAGCACTTCATTCGGGAGTTAATTATAACGCTGCTGCATGTATGTGATAGTAGAATCACTATTTCCAGCTGCTGTATTGTTTTTGCCTTGTGAGTCTGTGTGTGCGTGACCTGGAGAAACAAACTGAAGTGGGATCAAAATTAGTTCTGAGCACCTTGGCAGGTGTTCATGTCTGTCTGTTGACAAATTTTATTAAGCAGATGACACATCGATCCCCCCCCCCTTTTTTTGGCCGAGGCTCTTGTCTCTCTCTCTTTATTTATTTATTTTTAAAACGCTGTTTCTTTCCAACTGTTTTTTGTATTGACACAAGTCCAAAAAAACTATTCAGGCTATCACTCTCGTCCTCTACAGCTTTATATTAGCACTATTCTTTAAGCTAAGCTACTATAGAGTGACTGTGCCAGCCCTTAGGCTCATGATGTCCTGGACACTGTCTGTCCTTTTAAAAATATTGACTGTCTTTACAGCTCAGATTTTGGCATGAAGATCAATCTCGGGATCATGACTTTTTGGTGGTAAAATAATTCAAACCAAAAAGAGTTATATTAATAACTAAACACTTTTAGGATGGTGTCATTTGATGCACTCTCTTGGCTGAAGTTTTGTCTGTTTTCAGTGTCTTCTTCATATATATGATGGCACTTGTACCTTTAGGTGTTGTGCTTTACTGACTGACTTTCAATGTATTTTTTTTTATCACGAGAATTCTTATCATCTGCCCTTAATCTTTTAAAAGAGATAGACTGGGATGATTTATTTATATTAGCATACATATTGATATACTATATTTTTCGGACCATAAGGTGCACCGGATTATAAAACGCACTGTCGATGAATGGGTCTGTTTTTATACATAAAGCCACCGGATTATAAGGCGCATTAAGTGAAACAAAACAGTCAGATAAGACTCAAACTTTACTCAACTCATTCTTCTTGCTTCCTCCACTTCCGTACCATTGATTCATTAATGTTGAATCCTCTCGCAGCTGCTCTATTCCCATGTTGTTGCAGTATATTAATGACTAACCTCATCTTGTGGTTGGATTATCTCCGTTGTTCTCCTGACTGAAGTTTGGTCTGTTTACAGCATCCTGCCATGCAATTGCATTTGTCAAAAACCATCGGGAACCCTCACGTTTAATTAGTTAGTGGTTCATCCTCCAGCTTCACTGTGTTATGCTTTGTGTTATGCTAACATAGCTGTGCCGCTAGCGATCACATAGCACAGCATTATATACCAGGTAGCCTAACTTCAGTAACCCTATAAACGTCACTACTGTTTAGTTTTCTGTCTTCATTTATGTTGGAAGTGGTAGCAGAGCTGTACGTTTACATTTTTTCAGAAATCTCTCAATAAGAACATGATATATCATGTTTAGGTAACTAGTGAAACTAGCGAGCTAACTTCCTGCTAACTTCTAACTCCGTTAAATTTAATAAATTCTGTTTTCATGGATACCTGGATGTTAAACGTAATTGTTAAACCTGGTGAAGCAGCAACGCTGATCATTTTATTAAAGTTAAAAGAATATAGACAGTTTTTAACTCTCAGTGTGCTGGACTGCTCGTTTGACTTTGGGACCTGGAGGGACGGAGTTTTGGACCCAGATTACTCTGAGTTTGCGAGGCTCCTGACTACAGTAGCCGTAATGCTCCGACAATCCATCAAGTGGTGCGGCTTCGTAGCTTACCAAAGTCGTACTACATTTTTTGACAGATGTTTGAGCGCCGTGTACCACATAAAATCGGTTCGAGGTCAGTAAGCACAACCAGAATTCAAACATAAGGCACACCGGATTGTAAGGCGAACTGACAATTTTTGAGAAAATTTAAGGATTTTAAGTGCGCCTTATAGTGTGGAAAGTACGGTAATACAGGGGTCTTAAACTCGCAACCCAGGGGCCACTTGCAGCCCACATCACCCCTACGTGTATGTTGACATGAAGAAATATAAAGCAATCTGGCGCCTGAAGTTACTTTTTTTGCTAGGGAGGATTTGTTTGTTGTTGAGTTCAATGTTAAAATAAGTTCTTTATGAAGCAAAAAATTATTTAATATGAAGGCAACATGAGCAGAGAGTACAAACATGTTGAGGGATTAGCTCTGTTAGTTCAGCGATTCATGTGTAAAGAAAACAATTTTCACTAGCAGTCAAAAACGAATGTGTACAGCTATGTCTGCATTTTTATGTTGTTAAATATGAACAAAATCATAGCAGAAGTGATGCCACGTGTCTGGCTAAAAAGAGAGTACTAATTTGTTTATTTGGTAGTTCAATGAAGGCTTCAGTTAGTTAAGAATGGGGGGGGGGGTAAAATTGCGTTCATGTTTGCAGTTTAATCTTTTTATACAATATTCGAAATTTTAAAAACCAAACAAAACACTACATTTTCGCAAATATTAGTGGGTGTTTTCTTGTTTGTTTGTTTGTTTTTTGTACTACTTGAGCACTAAAGCGGCCCTCCAATAAGATGACAGTGCCAACAGTGCAAGTTTGAGACAGCTGATATAATAAAAAAACACAATGATAGCAAGCCATGAAGTGGCAGAACATTACATTTCATCTAGCCTAAAGCTGCGTCCACACAGGGAGAGATTCACAGCGATGTGGCGAGCAGAAACCATAGAAAGTAAAAAAAATTACTCTGAAGTTGGTTATGTTGGCTCACAGAAAATCTGGCGTGGTGTGCATGTTTAAATATACGCTCCAGTGCTGTTCCATTGGTTTATCTAGTTTATCTGTTCTTTTCCAACAAAAAAATCTAACCAAATCCCAGTACTATCATACTCTGATGACATGGTCCAAAAAAATACTACTTCATGGACACGAAATGGGTATAACGTGCCCACGAAATACTTATTTGTGGCAGGCACCTTCAGGCCTGGTGGGTGTGGTCCTGCCAGCTGACCGGTCACACTCAAGGATCCTCACACACACCTGGCACCGATCAAGCCTCGTCGGAGGAGCTACAAAGCAGTGTGGCTGAGAGCTCCTCGACGCTGGATCGTTGAGTGACTACCCGTCAGTGTTCCCAGCAAAATCAGTGAGTGCGAGTCTGTCGCGTTGTAGTTGTGTGTTAACGGCTTCCTCTGTGGATTTTCCAGCAGGAGTGCGGGACCGGGAGAGCAGCGAGCAGAACTTTCACGGGAGCGGAGACACGGAGCAAGAGCACTGAGAAGGAGACACGGCACTGGACTTGGAAACGCACAGGGATTTATTATTGTGTATTGTTTACTTCACTGTAAATAAACACACTGCATTAATCGCACGGAGTTCCGCATTTTGAGTCCTTCCCCACACACCCACGGTCTGCCACGCAGACCATGACAAAAATAAAACTCAATCATTCTGTCTCTGGCCATGGTGTATAGGTTTAGCCTACTCTTATGCTTATGTCTCTATACGCAGCTGTCCAGGAATTGTATCAATGTGATGTGCACACGAAATACTATTTCGTGTGGCCACGAAATATTTCGTGGCCACAAATAAGTATTTCGTGGGCACGTTATGCTATTTCGAGGGCACAAAGTAGTATTTTGTGGCCACAGTTTATTTATTTTTTGGACCATGTCATCAGAGGGGCTCCGTACTATCATGCTACTGAAAGGATTAAATAAATTAGGATACTGATTTATAGCACTAACGCATCCACTATCTTTGTAATGCCATTATCTTTAAAGGTAACAGTGGAGAGATCAAGTGTAACACAAAACACACATTCAAGTAGTAAAATTCCTTTACACTGTATAGTAATCAGTTAATTAAAAGGTTGAGCAGAGTCTTAACTTGAAAGGTTTGTTGTTCCCAGTGTGGTGGTAAGGAGGTCAGGCCAAAAGGGCGGAGTTTTATAATGGCCACGAAATCAAACTGTCAGCTTCACAGCCATACACAACGACTGAATGGCTCCCTGTGTGTGCAGCTTAACTTTAATGCTATTTGGATTTTCATCTTCCTTTACACCCACTGTTATAGAAGACTTTTATGTGTGTTTACAAATATTTCAGCTGGAGTGCAGATAAAATACTCACTTTCGTCAAGTTGAAATAATTTGCACACTTTAACCTTTGTGTTCCTTCAGTTTTTTCTTTTTGGGAACTAAGGGAAGTCTTTGAGCACAAGACTTATTACAGACTTCAGAAACAGTCACCACTCCTTAAAGAGATCCACATACAAAGACAGGCGTGGGCTGACTATTACTACTAAGTGCTTTTTTAAATAATGTAATCATTTACTGTAATAATGCAGTAATGACAGCCGGCTACTCATTGATCAGAGCATCAGCATTTCAATTTGATTTACTCTTGTAAGGATTTTGAACTTATTACAGAAACCATCATCAGGCTCTGGGAAATCATTATCATTATTAATCACAAACAAAACTAACAAATTTTACAAAGGTTACACTTTATATCCCAAAAGTTTGATTGTGTTCATCTGGACGTAGCGTTTTCAGTGGGAGAAATGTTTCGTCATTCATCCAAGTGACTTTTCCCCAACCTTATGAACAGTACATTACACAATGACTGAAACTAGCCCACTGAATGAACAATGGGCTGTGAGGTCAGTTCCTTGATCACTTACACTTTATAATACAGCCTGTGACTAAGGGCATTATTGGAATTTCCATATATTTGATTTGAAATTACAATGTAATTATATTTAAATGCACATACTTAAAGGTAGCTACACTAGAATAAGGTAGGTCAGTTTTTTTTCTTTACAGAAAACTAATAAATAATTATACTGTAACTAAATTTAAGTACTAGTGTACAATTTCACTGTCATTTTGCAGAAAAACAAACAATATTTTACATTTTACAGAGTGGATCTTGGCTTTTTGCATCTTTATATAATATTCATTATGTTGATGTGGATGATCGATATTCTATTATTCAATTATTCTTGTATTTTACCATTATAAGTGTGATAAGGATCGTTCTTCCCTTCTATATTAAAAATAAATAACAAATAATAATAAATACCATCAGAATTTGCAGGCTTATGTGACCTTGATGATGGAAACAAAGTCTAACTTCATTTTTGTTTTTTCACAACGATTATTAGATACAACTTTCAAAATGAGTGTCGTTTCCTGTAAAATACCTAGAAGTCATGTACTACCTAAAATTACTTATACATTACTTAAATGAAAAATTAACTCATAGTATTATTATTTATTGTAGCATATCTACTTTAAGTATTTGTAAGTAAATAGAATTACACTGTAATTTCAAATACAGTACACTAAAGATCCATTCAATTGCAGGGGAATTACGCTCTTAATTGCAAACCGCATTACAAAGTGTTACCGAATGTAGTAGTAATGACAATAACCATTAGCATCACAACCTTTGCTGTCCGTGTATTAGAATTTTAGTGCTCCTTTGCTCCTACCTGTGAGCAGGTATTCGCCTCTCCCCAGCCACCAGTATGACATCACAAAGCTGTCTAGTCCGCAGGTAGCCCTCCATCTTGCGGAAGGTGACATCAGCATGGGACAGAGCGGTAAACATGCACTCCTCCGGACACGCGCACTGCTCCATTGACACACATGAGGACAGCGTGGCACTACTGTTAGACGTCCTGCGCCCACACAATGGCACACAGACAAGGACAAACATCCAACAAACACACACGGACAAAGACAGAAAGAGAAAGAGACAGTAACTTTCAGTGGATTTATTGGTGAACAAAGAGACAGATGTGTGAAGAGAGCTACACCAGCTGTTCTGAGTCATCTAATGTACCCTCTTTGTATGTCGCCAGAAGCAGACAAAAGATCTTTAATGGTTCAATTACTAGGAGTAAATGGCCAGATAAATTTAGCCCTCTTTAAAGAAAATCTGCCAATTAAATAGCTATGGGAGCTAATCCCATAGGATATGCAGTAATTTACTCTGCTCCCTAATGGCAACCAGTTTCCTTGCATTTATACCAACAACAGGAGACAGCAGAGTTTAGGACCAGGAAGGCTTCGACATTACTGTTGAGTTTATTTGTGCATGCGTGTTTGTCAGAGATGAGCTACCCTGTGAATTATCAGCCATCATGGCTCCCAAACCAGCATTTAATTTATGTGAGCCAGTGCTGTACTTCCATTTTTAATTTAACAGCAGAAGAGGCAGGACCGGCCCTGCAGCACAAAGACATAAAAATAAACTGATACTCCAAGGATAATATGAATTCAACTCCACAGTCAGGAGAGAACTCACACTCTTTTAGTGAAGTGTGTGTGTGTGTGTGTGTGTGCTCAAAGCTCAAGCTGTTTCAAGTCAAACTGTCTTAAATTGCAATTTTTCACTTGCATGTTCTACCAGGATTGAATAAAGAGAAAGGTAGAAAGAGATACACAGACATAAATTGTGGAAAAGGTGTTACAAAATGTGACTTTTGTACAAAACAATTTAGAGATTGGATTATTTACTCAGAAATCATTGTCACGTATTGGTGTAGCATGTTAAAAAAAACTATCACTTGGCACTTGAAGTTGCTATACATATTTTCCAATCCATATTTTTTTATACATGTTTGCACATAAATTAATACAGACAGACATTTCCTCTGAATTTCTTTGTGAGATGAAAATGATTTACAGCACTGACATTAAATATAGGATTCATTAGCTCAAAAGAATGTGTAGTTAAAAAATTTTTTTTTTAGTACTGGGGAATTACCACCTGACCATGAATTTTTACATGGTTATTTGTGTTCACTGTTTTAGATTTTCCATCCTACAGCTTTTACTGTTTTGTGTTGAGTCCCAATAGTCTTATCTGTTTTCCTCAGACATAGCAGGCAACTGTTTTGAGCACGGCAACCTCCAAAGGTCCTGTATACAACATAGACTGTATATTAAAAAGATGGATGCATCCTTTTCTTTCTGTTTATGGGTATACACATTTTCCGTTGAGATGCTTTTCTACAGACAAAATCTGCATCTTAATTAAAAGTGTATTTTTGTTCCCCCACCCAACTCAGAAAGGGCATTTTAGGCAGTGACTAAGCATGTATACATAATTGATGCATGCACAATACAGGAGAAGAGACCGTTTTACTGTTACTTTATGAACTTCCTTCTTATTTTTAGCCTTTTAATAAACAAAAATGTAGACTGAGTAAATGAAAACAAAACCAATACTCATGGTTAAAAAAAGAGATTTATTACAAAGTTTATGACTTTTCTTTGGCTCTTTCGGGGTGGAAAAAGAAAAACTCCTTTGCTCAGGAAAACTAATATCAGAGTGATGCACCTTGCTGAAAAGCTCACACTAGGGCTGTGTCAAGTCATCCTGTCCGTGATTATACCACCACAGATTTTTACATCATATCAGAATATCAGTGATATAGCAACACCACACCCTCACGTTCCCTAGCAAGCCTGGCAACGACACAATACCAGGCATGCTTGAGAGTGAGAGCAGGTTAGCTCCCCGATGACGGTTTAGTAACTAAAAAGAGAAGAAAGCTACTTCAACAACCTCCAACAAAAGCAGCACACTTTGCTTGCTTGCTTCTTGCTAAAGGTGTAAACGACAAATTTGCTTCATAGTTTGAGGCATCATCGAGTACAACCAGACTACAAAGGCTCGGCTGGAGGAGGATGTGCTAGCAACAGCTGATGTGCAACCCAGTGGATGGAAATGGTGCAACAGAAGCCCTTTAAGTAGCTGGTTAAATAGCTCGACCCAAGATACAACATCCCAGAAAGAAACTACATTTCAGTTTAAACTGTATTATGTGACAATACTGTGCAGACTCCTGAAAACTTCCAAGGTTAAGTATTAAGCCAGCAGCTTTTGCCTTTTAGAGTTGCCAGCAGCAAATCTAATGCTGTTGCTGCTGGCATCTTGTCATAAATATAATTATTGCAAATTTCCTTGAAATAGTGTAATGAAAATTTGAGGATATATCACCCACCCCTAGCTAGTCCTAGCTAAAAAACAAAGAAACAAAAAACTTAAGGATTCAAAACAATAGTCTACAAACTGGAGTGTGACCCCAGAGTGGCTACAGCCACCTTCAATACTGTCTATCGCCTGCTCAGCATCAAACCTAATAACCTGCTACTGCATATAATGAGGCTGTTGCAAATATTCTTAATGTGATTATAATTGAATATAAAAATAAATTAGAACATTTGTGTGTGAAAATGAAATCTGTTGTGGAAAATAAAATCAACATTACCACTTTTTGTCTCCCAAGTGACACAGAAAGCAAAGCTGGCTTTCCACCTTTAGATACAACGCTGCCGAGGGGTTAACGACGCATCCAGGAGAGTGAGAGCAGTGAATGATTTATCCTACCTTAATTAGGGAACATAAGTGGACAGATGTGAGCTGAACAACTGAGGGTCAGTGTTGTTAAGTTCTAACATTCATCTAGTTGTCATTTTCTTCCTTAAAAAAAAAAAGTTCTTTTGTTTTAGCAACTTTTCTCCATTCTCCAGCTGCTTCCATTTTCACACCGGATACTCTTCCTGATGCAATCCCCATGGGATCTGATTCTCCTCTCGAAATCAGGATCTTTTGCTTGTTAGGCGAATGTGTGAACCACTCCATATGGAGCCAGGCTGTTTCTATGTCTAACACTTTGTAATAACGATGAGCTAACAACATATATAAGCCAGCTTAATAGTTAGCGCTTGTGTCTATAAAAATGTCTTAAAAATACAAAACTCTCAGATGCTCAAGCCCGACAAGGATCTAGAGAGACTGGAGATGTAACACAAGATTTAATGGCTCAACTCTGTTTGGGTTTTTGATAGCCCTAACATAATGAACCATTTTTCTAGCTAAAGACTCTTTATTTATCAATAACCGACAGATTTACATTTATGTGGACAGAAAAGCGACCTCTTAAGCGGAGGTCCGCACCTGCTTGATGTTAGAGCAGGCATAACAAGGTCACCATTTCAAACCAAGTTAATGCAAGCTTAGGTTTTACGAGATAAGAACTCATTTGTGACTTTAATGAACAAACTCTCACTCTGTTTAAAAAAAAGAAAATAATGTGCACCTGGTGCGTTTATGCACATATTTAGTATAATCACATGATTAGGGATGGGTATCGTTTAGGTTTTATCCAATACCAGTACCAAACCGGTACTTTTGAAACGGTGCCGGTGCTTAAACAGTGCTCGAGCTGGTGCTTAAAGAATGGAAAACACAAAATTGGTCCAAAAACCTCTCATGTTCAGCTGTTTTTTTGTAAAAAGATAACAATGTTAGACTTTTCTGCAGCTATAGGGCATATATGGCATCACTCTTGGCTGGAAGCAGTGCTTAATCAATGGAAAAAAAACACAAACTTTGTCCAAAAACCTCTCATGTTTAGCTGTTTTCCACTTTTTCTTTGGTCATTTTAGCCTTTTTGGTCAGGGTGAAGGGAGTATGTGCCATCAAATAAGAAGACAGCCGCATGTAACTACGACTGTGTTTGCTAGTTCACCTTACATGCATTAATGTAATAACGTGGTTAGCCTACTCAACGTAAATTACACACGAACAACATTAAGCTACTCACGCAGAGAAGAACGGCTGCTGCTGCCATCATCATCCGTCATCATTTCTGCTACACTGGCAGGGCTACAGGCCAGGACTCTAATCTTCGGGTTTTTGGGGGATGGTGCTAACCCGGGTCCGATAACAGGCACCACACCCGCAGTAGAGGTGCACGATGTGAGGTCTTGCAGCAAGCTATCAAATACGGCACATTTCTCGGCTTTTAACAAAACGCTATGCGTCGCCAGGTGTTTCATCAGATTCGAGGAGTTACCTCCTTTGCACAGTATCACCTTAAAGCACTTGTTGCTGGCTGCTGAGTTTGCATCTTTTGCTGAGAAGTACAGCCAGACTTTGACCACTTCGCTTTGGGCATTTTTAATCTGTAGCTCTGCTCTAAAAGAACGTACGTACCTGGGCCCGCCTACTATCCTTGCAAAGGTAAAATGATTGGCTGGAATCCAAAGTGTATGACATCTCAGGAAAAAAAAAGCACCAAAATAAAGCACCGAAATGTGTGCTGCTTTTCGGTCTGGTTACTACCGTTTATGTCAGAATGGCACCAGATACCGTTACCCATCCCTACATGTGATACAGCCAGGCTCATCTCTGCCTATGTGCATTCTCTCTCTGTCCTGTTCCAACTTTCATATCTCCAACTAATCTCATTACTCACTCTCTTCATTCCACCTCATCCCAACATTAATCTTTGCCTCAATTTTCTCCCTCTTTCCTATCCCGTTCCAACCCTCCAAGGAGGCTTTTTGGCTGGCTTTCCTGCTCTCTAGCATGTGCATGTGTGTGTGTGTGGATGTGTGTCTGTAGACGAATGGTGTGGCTAAATACTGCCAGAGGAGACGGCTTTGAAGTAGGGGAACGCTGCCTTCCAGTCCCCTTAACTGAGCCTGGCAACCACTCAATATGGACAGAGAGAGAAAGGAGGAAGAGAGAGTGTGTGTTTAGGGCAAATCAACACCATGAAGCCAGATTTTTTAAACCCCCGCACCAGGCAAGGGCACTCGCCCAACTGTCATTGGGTGTCTCTCTCCCAGCCTCTTTAATACGCTCACTTCCCAACACATTAGCAAGGGAAAAAAAGAAGGGGTGGAGGGGGAGGGCAATGAGTGGCCAGGGGTGGGCAGAGATGAATGTGGGACAGGAGGAGAAAAAGGGTAAGTAAGGGAGGTACACCAGGATTAAACGAAGGAAAGCTGGGTGGGGTGTGAAAGTGAAAAGGAGAGGAGGAGATGAGTGGAGCCGAGCAGCGCCTTCAGTCGCTCTGGGATTCTGTGCGCGTCCCTTCCCATGATCCCATTTGGGATTCTGCCACCCGTGTTTTGGAGTATCACACTGTACACAGGAGCTCTCTGAGGATGAATCGGACAGAGAAACACACAAACAAACCCCCACACACCACAAAACAAACATGCTGAAAAGCTACACATGTATGCAGCATACACTAATGTCTGGGTTGGTATGGCAACAATAATGTGTGCAAGGACACGGCTTCGTCCGTATACGTTTCCATTCAGACTCATGCAGTGAAAATTTTCTCTGCCTGTGTTAACGAGGCATGTGCGTGTGTGCGTGCTTGTGTTACTATTAGGCAGAAGTAATTTGCCGTGTAAGCGCCGCCGGACTACCATCGTCACTGAAGATACGACATTAAGCCTTGCATAACAATGGGTATTTTTAAGACCTCAGTTTTCTCCTTCACAAGCAGAAACATACACGTTTGCGGTGAAAACAAGTTCATGAAGAGACATCAAAGATGAATCGGTTTTTAAAAAAAATAGGTATATCAACTTTGGCTCTGATGAAAGCTGTGTGTGCACACATGTGCGTGCATTGTTTCCAATGAACCTTTTATATTTTCTGAGGTGTATGGGGAACACGGAGTACGATAGAAGGCTACCAGACGCATTTTGCCTGTATAGTAAACACACCTAAAGAAGCTGCCTAAACATTGCCCGTATTTTACAACTGCATCACAATAATATAAGTGTGGTTAGGACATCCTAATTACCCTGTTTTCCTATCTCCAAGGCAACTATTAATTAAATGGCTTTTTCACACCACTACAGCTGGATGGTCACACAGATGCAACACACTTCTTTCCGCATGTGAACACAAGCATGCAGAACCCTAAGGATTAAGAATAAAAGCCTTCGACTCTGATGCTGAAAACAAAACAATACAAATGTCAAGTGCAGTATGCAGCAACATGCAGAGCTCAGCCCTAGAGTCATATTGTAAATGACTCTGAAAATCCCATAAGCACAAGAGTGAATTTCTGTTTGTGTTTGCATGCATCGTCTAATAACAGAGCCTGACTGGTGAAGTGTTATTAGTTGGTTGGAGGGAGAAGTCAGTGCACCACACCCAAATGTACTCAGCCCTCACCTTCTCTATCCATCTTTCCATCTGTCTGCATGTTGAGAGTGGTGAGAGCATGCTGTCTGAACAGCCTTCTTATTCTATTAACTCATCAGGGGGGAATTCAGCTTCCATAGACCCTGTGTGCGCCAGAGATCAAAAGGAACAACAATAAAGAAAATAAATGATAAATGGCCTGTATTTGTATAGCACTTTTTCTAGTCCCTAAGGACTCCAAAGCGCTTTACACAACCTGTCATCCACCCATTCACACACCGGTGATGGCAAGCTACAGTGTAGCCACAGCCACCCTGGGGCGCACTGACAGAGGCGAGGCTGCCGGACACTGGCGCCAGCGGGCCCTCTGACCACCACCAGTAGGCAACGGGTGAAGTGTCTTGCCCAAGGACACAACGACCGAAACTGTCAAAGCCGGGTCTCGAACCGGCAACCTTCCGATTACAAGGCGAACTCCCAACTCTTGAGCCATGATTGCGAATAAATTCACATTTTCTATTTAATTGTATTTCTTCCTTTTGAGCTATTGTACTTGTTTAAGCCATTTCATTTGTCGTTAATGTTTGGCCTACTATAACACATGATTCCAACGTAAATGAAAGTAGATCCCATCTTAACAACGCACTAGACTGCAAACAGCCCAACTAGAAGAATTACAGCTTGCCAAATGCTCTTCTGATAAGTTGAAGCTAACACCGAGGAGTTCTCTACTTGTTTAAACTTTTCAGGGAAGTGTGCGTCTTTCACACAACTAAGTGCAGAAATTCTGCTCACAACTTTCACCTGAAAAGTCAGAAACTGCCAACAGCATCCCCTACTACTACCTGCAGGAGCTGGAGTCTGTTTCCGGGTGGTTGTTGTTCTCCTCGTTGCATGCTGCTGCCGCCACCGCTGCTGTCGCCGCCGCCGCCTCCTCCTCCTCAACCCCGGGGGGCTCGGACACCAGCTGGGGTGCAGGGGCCTCCCCGGGGGGCTCCATGCTCGTCACGGGGCGAGAGCGACGTTGAGGCGGCGGGGAGACCCAGGACAGCGCTGCGGAGGAGCTTCGGCACTCTGGCTGGCTGAACGAGCGGGGACAGGAGCTCCCCGTCGCTCCAGCTGCCGCTCCTCCCGGACCGCCCCGACTCCCAGCCGGATCAGCAAACTTTCTGCTGCTGCCGCTGCCGTTACACAGGTTAGACCCAGCGCTGCCACTGGCCACCAGACCGCCGTGACTCCCCGCACTGGGGTTTACGCTGTTTGAATTCGAGTTGCTAGAGCCGCTAACTGAGGGTCCGTCTCCGGAGCTGCCGCCCGCTCTCCTGCCGGGGAAGTAGTCTCCTAGCGGCGGGGAGTGAGGCGGAGGGACCGCGGGGTGACCGAACCACCTCCATCGGATTCTCAGGATCTGCTTCACATCGAACTCCTTCCGCGAGGAAGAGCCCGAGCCGCTACTCGACATTCCAGGGCTCGACACGAGGAAATGGCGGGGAAGATCCCGTGCCGCTCTGCCGTTAAAACTGTACACTGCACTGCACGCGCGTCTCTCCTGGCAACCGCACGCCCGGTAACCGCGACTGGAGGAGTGAGCTGAATATAGCGGAGTATACAGACACACAAAGAGAGAGAGGGAGAGAGGAGGAGGAGATCTACTCTTAAGAGCCAGAGCATTTCAAGTAACCACAAACATCTGCCACAAGGACACGTTCATGTCACAGCTCTGCCAAATGACACAGAGCTGAAAGAGAGTGGACCATCACCATCACCGTCTTTTCCCCCGTCATTACTCAACAGACCAGACAATCAGTCGATATTAATTAATAGGAGATGGAAGCCAGCAGACAGGCAGTTTGTTGTGCGCGCTGAGGTCGATTAGTCGATCAAAATGAAAATAACGACCAACTAGGGCTGCTGCTAACTGTTTTCAGGATCGATAAAGTAATTTTTGGTTCTATCGATTAATCCCAGACCACTCTGGAAAATGTAAGAAGTCCGTGAAAAATGTGAAATTGCTTGTTTACTAAAAGGATGCAACCTTCAAAGCTGAAAAAAAGAAAAAGTGCTGTTTCACTTGGTGCCTGAGGCTGCCTCCGAAAGTCAGTCCCCACGGGCAGCCATGTTAAAATGTCTAACGGTACAGCCTTAAAATGCATGTTTACAACCTGCTGCAAAATACAGAGTTGGCAGAGTGAACATTTTGTTGTTGCTCTT
The DNA here is from genome assembly GCF_018398535.1 of Haplochromis burtoni. NCBI lineage: Eukaryota > Metazoa > Chordata > Actinopteri > Cichliformes > Cichlidae > Haplochromis > Haplochromis burtoni. The sequence continues at coordinate 1,535,698 of NW_024582471.1, forward strand.
TGATACTACTTCAAAAAATTCTTACAACTTAAAACTTTTTTAGCTTTAAAAAGTATTAATGGGGGTATCTGACCTAACTCACGTTGCACTTTTATTTAAAAAAAAAACACAAGAGGAGAGGCAATACTGTCAAACTGTTGCAGTTTGGCTTGCACTCACACATGCACAAGTCCCCAAATCACAGGTTAAAAACCAAACTCCACAGTCACACCCTGTATAATTAATAAACCTGTGCAGTGGGCCACCTTTACAGGCTACAGGGTAGAATCCATAATTACAGTAATAAAAGTGCAAAAATAACTTAAGCTGGAAGTAAAGCAGGAGAGATTGGGGGTGGCTGTAGTGCAGAAGGTAGACTAGTCAGCCACTACTCGGAAGGTTGGTGTTTCAGTACCTGGCTGCCGTAGCCCTTGTGCCAAAGTAACCTTGGGCACGATACTGAACCCTGAGGTGTTCTCTGATGCCTTGATTGGAGTGTGAATGTTAGATAAAAGCACTTAATGAACTTAGATATAGGCATGTTGTGTAAAGCACTTTGAGTGTTTAGATAGAGTAGAAAAGTGCTGTTTAAGAACTTTTTGCCAGGTTTCCCCCCAAAAAACGATCGACTGTTAGTGCAGAATAGCCTCAACAAATTAATATTAATTGTAGCAGAATCGTGCTTTCCAACTACCTATACAAGCTAAAGAATAACCTCTTTTTAGCTCCAAAGAGATGTGAGGGGTACCCATAGTCTTACCTGCACAGGCCCATACGCTCCAACTCAGCTTCCTCCTCAGTCATGTGGCCAAGAACTAAGCTACTATTAACCAAATAATTACCTTGAGCTTGAGCTGCAGTAACATATTGATGTGGGTATTAAATTTCTTCATTAACAAACTGTATGACTTCATTGTATGCATAGCTGCTTTCTTCTTCTTCATATTTTGGCTGCTCCCTTTAGACGTTGCCACAGTGAAACACCCCATCCCTAGCATCCTCATCTCTCTGCCTTCTCTACATCCACAAATCTTATCCGTGGTATTCCTCTTTTTCCAACTTCTTCCAACTTCCAACATTCTTTGTCCGGTGTATCCTGTATCCCTCCTCTGCACATGGAGGACCATGTCAGCCGTTTCTCCAAAGTGTCCATCTGATACACTCATTTCTAATACTGCACCATCCTGGTCAACGTCAATGAAAATCTTAGCACCTCCTGCTCCACCTTTTTCTTTCTTTGTGTCCAAACCATATATCACAGTAGGCCTCACTGCCATCTTATAAACTTTCCCTTTCACTCTTGCTACTTTTCTTCTGTCATAAATGCAGTGTTGGGACTAACGCGTTATTAAGTAACGCGTTACAGTAACTACGTTATTATTGTGGTAACGAGCACGGTAACTAGTTATTATGCCAAAATCAGGAACGCGTTACTCGTTACTGGGATTTAGATAGGCTCGTTATTCGTTACTTCGTGTGGTGGCTATCGCGGAGCTTCTACAGATTCAATAACAATAGCAAGTGGTGGAGGCCAGCAGGTGGATGAAGGAAAAGGGAGGCAAGAGGAGAGACCCGAAGCGGCCGCTGGTCCGAGAGTGTCAGGTGAACTGAACTTCAGGTAAGAAGTTATGACCTGCAGTCCATCTGGGTCAGATATGAACCAAGTTTAGATGGAGTTTATTTTCGTTATGCTGACTTTTTCGTACTGCGTGCTAGCTAGCATGACGGAGTTTCTATACAGCTGGTTGAGTGCTATGTTACTGATGTTGGACTTTATTTTGTTCATAAGGTTAATTATTAGAGTTGCCAACCGTCCCGTAAAAAACGGAATCGTCTCGTATTCAGAGAAAATATTACGCGTTTCGTATTGAGGTGAAAAGGAACAGTTTGTCCCGGACTTCAGCTACAATGAAAAAGGCACAAAGCTGGAGTTATTCTGTGTTTACGCTGCAGCTGCCTCTTCTCTCATTCTCTCCCCCTCCCTCTCCTGTTTCTACTTCAATCATGAAACTGATCAATGATCAGCTGATCGGCTTTTCTCTCTTGTTTATTTATCGCCTGCTTTGCGCCAGAAAGAGGAAACCAGCAGATGTCACGGTAAACAACAGCAGCACGTTTAAGCTTGATCAGCTGTTGTTAGAATTTCTTTAATATTAATTTCTAGTATCAGCTGATGTTGGCTGGAGCCACAGCTGTAAACCTGCTGGTCATGATATCGGTTTGGATATGTGATGAGAGGGAAACATGAAGATGAAACCAGGAGATGTCCTTACTGAATCATCAGAGCTGTGATGGAGAAACAGGTTTACCTTTTAGGTGACATGAATGAGTTGAAGGGAAGTTATGAACTGTTTCTGAGAGACAAATAACACCAGGATCCTTTTTTAGGTAGCTGACAGCTGGTAACTGTGCAGGGGCGGGTCTAGCAAAGTGTTGCCAGGGGTCCATGTAGGGCATTAAAAGGGAAAGGGGGGCACAAGGAAATACTTTCTTATTCTCATTTAAAATGTCTCACTTTTAAAAAAATAATTATCTGAGTCTTACAACAAACATTGATAGATTGATCATATATACCATCAGAACAGTGTACATCACTGTCACAACAGTGTTTATTTTCATTCAAAGGCTTTATGATTTTTCCTATAATGGTGGGCCGGTCTCTAGTCAAAATGCCCGGGACGATTTTTTTGTCCCAGTCCAGCCCTGTATGCAGCTCATCTGCAGTCTGGTGTTACCTACATCTTCCTATTCAGAAGGCAGAATTTCCGAGTTCTGAGTACAATCGAAAGCACCACGACTGCAGTTTTTGTGTTGGATGTAAAAAGCAGGCTAGGATAGAATCAGGGTGGGATTTCTCTCGTGGAAATGTGCACATTATTTTTTCCTTTCTATTGGTAGGTGGCACAGTGCACTTGTGGCAAGTAAGCAAGCTACTGGCAATCTTGCTGGATATCCAGTTACGGAAGCAACACATTAACAAGAGAATTCTGAGTAAAACCAAAGTTACTTTCCCTAGTAACTAGTTACTCTGAAAGTAACGAGTAACTTGAAGTAACTGAGTTACTTTTGATAGAAGTAACTAGTAATGTAACTAAGTTATTAATTTAAAGTAACTTACCCAACACTGCATAAATCACAAATCATATTCATCTCCACCTGCTCCACCCTACCTGGTCTCTCTTTGTCACCTCTCTTGTCCCCCCAGGTGTATGTCAGTAGAATTCACAGACAACAGTGACCTTTAAGGAACCCCATAACTGCATTTGTGTGTATTTTTAAAGGACTATCTAACAAATTACGGTTCACTGTGTGGTACTTCAGTTTTGCTGAGGGAAATTCTTGTATTTTTTTTTTTTAAAGTCCACGCTAATTAGCTGATATGTGTGTGCGCATTGCACCCACGCATCTTATGAGTGCAGCTTGCCAACCAAGCTACTGCTCCACCCTTTAATCCACATCTGGCTCCAAAATAAAGCAACAGGGAAACAGCTAAAACCTTCCAAATGTGGAGTTCAGTGGGTGACGCCACAGTTAATTTTGTGATTTTCAAGTAAATGCAACAAACATCCCACTAGTGTGAGGCTGAATATAGTAACAATTTTGGTATTCACCTTTGAAAAAAAAAAAGAGCTTTAGTGTTAAGACTCTGGTTGCAACAACAGGGCACGGTTCAGGTTACATAGGATAATTTGTAATAAGTCGTTACAGAGCTGCTAAGAGACAAACAGGTGTCTTTGTAGCTTTCAGTGAACACGAAGGTTTGTGAGGCTGCAGCAATCATTACATGGTAATCAGAGACTCTAAAATGTAATGAGGCGGTGGACACAACCTCTTCATCATCTTCTTACCTTGTCTAATGGTGTTCACTCACTCCTTTCTGCACCCTTATTTCTCTGAGTCGCCGTCCATGTTATTGCCTCTGAACAATCTTACACTTTTTGGAAGCTGGCTGCAATACACTGATGTGATGATTTGTTTCTTACGCAGATACTGAAAATAGCCTGCACTGCCTCAAATCACCACAGCGGGAAGGCCTGAGTTTTCCTTGAGAATAAGATTTCACCACACATGCACAATCTTAGACAGACATGTCTCTTGTTTTTGGCCCATGCACATGAGATTACTCTTCTTCTCTATAAGCCATTACTATCATCCATCCATTACTACGCTCCTTCCTTCACATCCCCCTTTTCTCTCCATCTGCAATGCAGCAGCTATTCATGGACAATAATGATCTGTGGGAGTGGGCCCTGTGGGAGCCATCCCATGCAGACACACTCGGGGCACCCGGCGGCCCAGCCAGGCAGAACCTTCTTCCCTTCCCGCAGTAACCCCGGGACGACCACAGGATGTGCCAGAGCCAGAGAGCCGGAACACCTTATGTTCTGGATGGAGTCCCACCAACAGGAGGGGAGGGATGCTTTAGGAGTTCCACTCTAGCAAAAATCAATAAGTCAAACAGCTGAGGTCAGTTTGTGAATTACACAGATGGGAGATGTGTTACTCATAGATTGGCCCTGCAGAGCAACAGCCAGTCGGAGAGATTCATTTTTTCCATAAATAAATGACTGAGAGGAGCAGTTTAATACGGCCGATTTAACTTTCACCGCTTTTGTTTGCCAGGTTCTGAGAAACAGGGCTTTTCTTCAGCTTCAGGATGTGCTGATGACTAAGTGCAGGACCACCCTGCTGCTTTATCCGATCAATACTACAAAGTCAATACAAACGCACACAGACACAGGCACATAGAACACACACACATAAACCAAGGCTTTGAGGAAGCATGAAACCAGCAGCAGCATCATTATTAAAGCAAAGAAGTAACAAAAAGTCAAGGAAGCGAGAATGATTTCACAGTGACACATCATACTCCTTTAGAAGGAAACACTTTAACTTGTTAGAGACACTGGACTTATTTATACATGCACTCGCCAGCCACTTTATTAGTTACACCTGTTTAACGGATTACAATGCAAATATCTAATCAGCCAATCACATGGCAGCAACTCAGTGCATTTAGGCATGTGGACAGGGTCAAGAACACCTGCTGAAGTTCAAACTGAGCATCAGAATTGGGAGGAAAGGTGTTTTAAGTGACTTTTAACATGGCAGATGTGCTTCTCTGAGCATTTCTGAAACTGCTTATTTACTGTGATGATCCCACACAACCATCTCCCCAATGGAAAAGAGAAAGTATCCAGTGAGCAGCAATTCTCTGGGAGAAAATAAATGCCTTGTTAATGCCAGAGATCTGAAAAGAATGGCCAGCTTCCTTTGAGGTGATAGGAAAGCAAAAATAACTCAAATTACCTCTGGTTACAGCCAAAGCATGCAGAAGAGCATTTGTGAATGCACAACATGTTGAACCGTGAAGCAGGTGGATTACAACAGCAGAAGACCACACCAGGAGGCCACTCCTGTCAGCTAAGAATAGGAAACTTAGGTTAAAATGCAGATGGGATCAACAACATTGGGCAATAGAAAATTGAAAAAATGTGGCTTGGTCTGAAGGGCCTTGACATTTGGATAGGTTCAGGTGCTTTGTGGCTTAGACTGCTACTGGATGTGTAATGGTGTGGGGGGTATTATCTTGATACACTTTTCAATACTAACTGAGCATTGTGTAAACACCACAGCCTATCTGTCTGATAGCCCCATGTCACAAAGCTTAAATCATCTGAAACTGGTTGTTTGAACATAGCAATTAATTCACGCTGCTCAAATGGCCTCCACCATCCAAAAAGCACCTCTACGATGTGTTAGAATGAAAAATTCACAACAAATGTGCAGCATGTGTGATGCCATCATGTTAATATGGACCAAAATCTCGGAGGAATGTTTGCAGCATCTTGTTGAATGTATACCTCAAAGAATGAAAGCAGTTTTGAAGAAAAAAGGGAGTCCAACTTAGTATAAAAACACATATTTCACATGTGCAAAAGAGCTAAACAACCTTAATTTAAATCTATCGGCATTATTCTGCTTTCTGGAGACCATTCTCCAGGCTGAGAGACCACAAGGCATAGCACATATAAAGGCAGGTGCAGTGAAGGGCTGCAAAGATGTATAATACAATAATAGTTCCTTTGATTTCATGTGACTTTCCAATTACCACTGAGTCTGTGCAATTTCCCCACAGTGAGAGAAATTTATCACATAACATCTATGTATGCATGAGCACAAATCCTGAGATTTCCAGTACAAATCTGTCATTTAACTGGTGGGGTTGTAAATAATGTGATCTTTTTTATTATTTTTTAGTTATGCTGTGTTTAGACCATAGAAACTGAAAATGGATGTGTTTTTTGAAAAGTGAAACCAACATGGAAGTCCTGTGATTGCACAAAGGTTTGTGAGGCAAAAACCCACGATTCCCACAGCAAACATTTCCTGATCAGGTGAGTTGCTTGTTTCAGGTCATACTGAATAAAATACCAAGTTCATTTTGTAAAGCGGTCGTTATTAAGAGCCAGAGATTTCAGCACTGGCCCCTTTTTTGTCTCTTCCGGTTTCAAAACAACGAGATGGTGATAACACTCAGCTTCACTAACCAGTGAGTGATGTCACAGTGGTCTATGGTTTCGCCTCCTTGTAATTGTGTGAATGCTCAGGGGTATTTTTTTTTTTTTTTTAGATTAAAGCCCACTTATTCTGTTAAAAAGGGCCTTCAAGCAGCACTGCATTAAAAACAGTTACACTTCTGTTTTTAATTCACCTCGTTGGCTCATGAACACTTCCAAAAAACATTTTTCATTCCACCATCCACAGATTCAAGATCAAAGTATACAAAGAAGAAAAAAAAACATGAACAAGATCCAGAAATGCCTTTTCTTCTCCTAAAATCACTTAAAATGGACTAAGAAGAAATGGAAAACTGTCCTTTGGTCTGAATGAACTAAGCTTGCAATACTCTGAGGAAATGATGAGCATAGGGGCAACATCTGGCTTGTTTTACCACACAGCTCAAAAGCCAGCATCTGTGATACAATTAGGTTGCATTAATGCACGTGTCTTAAGAAACCTTCATATCTGAAGTGAACTTTAATACTAAATGATACACACGTGCATATGGTGCAGTCTAGCAGTTGTCCTACTTTTCAGACCTGTCACCTCCTGGTGATGTACGGAGCATTAGGAAATGAAAAAGGCTTTGCCAAGACACCAGTCTCCTCACTTCCCAATAAGCTACAGATCATCTTAAGAAAAGATGAGGTGAAACAACACAGGAGTCGGTATAAAATGTCTTTGAAATGTCTTGGTGGCATTAAATTCAAAATGACCACACATGTTAGAAACAAACAAACAAAAATAAGAAAAGTTACAACATATATTTGATATTTGATACGGCATCCTAGAATTACTTTCAATTAAATGAGTTTCAATGATTACATTCGACTGTACACATACAGACTGTGTTTGACTTACTGTTTTTTGTTGTTAAAATGGCAGCTAAGTTAATAATTTACATACCCATCTTGCACATTGATTTACTCTCGTAACTCCTAACTGAACATAAATTCTGCATCAGCATCAATTTGGCTGTGTTCCCTCTTGCGAGTGGATTCCTCCCAGGCATGAGTGGTTATATATTTACATCAGCTTGTGTTCTGGGAACCGAGAATAGATTTCACATTTCATTTATGTGCTGTTGAGTTTAAGAGACCCTGTATTAAAGGGTTATCTGGATAACTTTATAATCCGGCCTTCTCTCTCCCACTGAGCCCTCCTCACAACTATAAAAAACCCCAACAACTAAGGAGTCAGAGAGCAAACCAATGCATTTCTGTGCTACTCACGGTGGAAATGCACTCCTGTTAATGGGGGAGGCTGGGAATGGGGCTCAGAGGGGGAATGAAACAGAGGAATGACGGGTCATTCGGCTCTGGTCTCCTTCAGTTGGATCTAATCATTGGTCACTTGGCAGAAGCCTCCTTGAGCGGCCTACTGTTATTGGTCTCCTGGCTGTGGTAGTCCAAGGCTATCACTCACAACTCTCTAGCGCAACTTTATGGCTCTACAACAACATACACAAACACACACACCCACACCCAAGAAAATGACACCGTGAAAGTCCCTTCACACACACTCCTCCCTTGATAAGCTTCCTGTTTATGTGCATTCACGCATGCATGCATACTGTCATGGTACTGGGTCTGGTGTTCAAAACAGTGTTAATGTTTTAATTATTAATATTCTGTAATTTAGTGGTCCGCGTCTCAGTCTGTGTCTCATGTTTCCCGTTTTATTTTGATAGTGCCTCAGCTGGTGTTAGAGTGTTCAGTTTTGCTTCCTCTCAGTCTTGTGTGTGTGCGATTAGTCCCAGCTGTGCTTCCCTCCTGGTCCTCATCCCCTCATTACCCTTCTGTGTATTTAGTGCTCAGTCTTCCACTGTCTGTTGTTGGGTTGTCTGTTTACCTCCCTCATGTTTCCTAAGTCCCAAGTTTCTGTATTGTGTTTCTATGCACCTCATGTCTTTATGTTTAGCGTTCCCCAGTTTAGGCTTTTGTTAGTTTATCACAGCCTCCCATCGCCTTTTGTTTGTAGTGTTTTGTGGAGCCCAAAATAAAGGCTCTATTTTTGTTAATATCCACCTCCATCTGCATTTGGGTCCACGTTCTCTTCAATCTTCGTCCGCCACTGCAGACGTGACACATGCACTAACATACAGCTGGTAAATGCAAATTGTAGCACACCATCTGATTCGTGCACATGTACTTCATAAATATTCAGCTACGCACTCTCAAAGTCACATAAATACAAACACAGAGTCAAATAAAAATAGGTAGCAGCATCGAGGGAAAGCTGTCGTAAAAGATTTTATAGGGCCAGAAAGTGAAACATTATCTGTCTGGCCTTGCTGTGATGATCAGCTCATCTCTCATGACTGATGTTCATCCTCCGAAGGGCCTCTTCCAATCTCTGTCTTTACTTATTCCCTCTTCCTCTTTCCACTTCTTCTTTTCTTCCCTACGGTTGGCTCCGTTTCGAAAAATCTCTACTTACCCCCTTTGTTTTCCTTCCCACCCACACTCTCTGCTTTTCTCCACAATCTCCTTCCCAACCTCAATTTCCAGCTTGAGGAAATTGAGGTTGTTGCATCCCTGCTATTATACTTCGCTCGTGTCTCTCTCTCTCTCTCTCTCTCTGTGTGTAATGGCGGGACTCTGGTGCTGATTCCCTGAGGTGTGAACCTCCAGGGATGTCACTACAAAAGCTATTGTTCCATATAGGCATACACCCATCAAGACTTGTTTTCAAAATACGCGGAGCATAAAGCTCTGAAGATGAGCTATACGCCACCTATAGATTCAGCATGCATACACATGACAACCAAACAGTGTACTTTCATTCAAGTCACGACCACTGCATCATACACAGGCATTAACACTGCCAGCTTTGGTCTGTTGTGTTGCTTGGTACTGTAGCTGCAGGCGAGTCCGTCCTTGAGACTCAAAGCAGGCTCAGACCGGCCAAGCAAATAATTACCTCTCCACATTGCCACACCAGCAGCACCCGCCCATCACATGAATGAGGCAGGGAGTGTGTGTGTGTGTGAGAGAGAGACACACACAGAGAGAGGAAGATTGCAATTAAATTCATCTGGAGGCACAGCATTTAATATAATTGAACAGAAAATAATTTCACACCGACTAAAGGATTTACAAGGCAGAAGGATTTTGGAATGTGAGTGAGTGTGTGTGTGTGTGTGTGTGTGTGTGTGTGTGTGTGTGTGTGTGTGTGTGTGTGTGTGTACTCTAAGTCTGTTAATTCAACTCAAAAACTGTAATTCAAAGGTTGAGTAGCATCTTACTGTACATTATCCGTCCATTTCATCTTCCTAACTGCTTATCCAGTTCAAGGACAGCCTATCCCATCCATCACTGTGTACAGCCCGGGCAGGTCGCCAATCTATCTCATGCCTGACACAGAGAGACAGACAGCCACTCACAACTAGCATCAACCTGTTGACCTAACATGCATGTCTTTGGACTGTGGGATTAAGCCAGAGCACCCAGGGAACATGCAAACTCCACACAGATGGGCCCCATAAGAACGCTGGAATTTTCTGGCATGATTTTGTACCTTTTATACCTAGTTTCCTCATGACTCTGGGGTTTCCCTCACATGGGGAAAGTCAGAAATGCTGATCACATGGTGTTAGTTGAAAACTCCAGTTTTATAGAGAGCGACCTTTGCAAACACTAATGCAAACACCAATGATTGCTTCCTGAGTGGAACAGTCATGTGATATTGTTTTTGTTGTAAATGTGGCATTTTTTGACAGACGTTTACAGGAAGTTTGACACATGACCTCTTTCATCATGGGAGGATTTTAATGGACAAAAAACAGATTGACCGCTGAATTTATGGGATGTTTCTGAGAATAACCCCCAACATTTCGAAACAACCTCTAATTTTGTTGCTCAGCTCGTTATTTTGAGATCTGAAAGTGACAACTCAATTTTCAATTTAAAGTAAAAGCTTTGCCTTTTGAAACGTGTTGGTTTCAGGTTAAGTCACAATTTTTACTTTGAATGCAAACATTCTCTGTTTCTGGTTTGAGCTGCACTTTTCCGGTCAGCGAGCGTTTTCAGGCAAGCCGGTCTGTTCCGCTCAAAAAACTGGTGACCGTGACAACCTGCTAGTGGGTCAATGGGAGTACAGCTTTTTCCATACTGAACAGAGATTGGCAACTGGTCTCTAGTCCTGTGCGACTGAGGCCTTATGGAAAGTATTGCAAGTTTACTTTCATAGCCCCATAATTTATTTCTCAGCCTGTGCTGACTCAAGTGAAGTCACTGGAAGCAATTTATTTGGCTTTCATGCAGCTCCCTCCTAAGCATCAACAGTCTTCGTCCAACTTTTTAGCAGAAGCAATAACTCTTACATCTGTAAACAGACATCATCGTGCAAAATTGATGGAGTTGCCCTTTAAAGTTTTAGTTAATGGGATGGGGAATACATTCTGCCATAGAGAGCCCTCACAAGCATGGAAGCACAACGCATATGTGTGTATCTAATTTGAATAAAACGCAGACCACCTTCAGCTGGTAATTTCCCTCTTATCCCCTATCACATCAGTCAATAACACAACCGCACACATCAAGGATACTTTTCTCTGTGCGTGTGTGTGTGTGTGTGTGTGTGTGTTGCTCTCTATCTGGATTCAGGATGTGTGTCGGAGCTCCAGATGGACTTTGTTGTCCCAGTTTCCCAACACGTAACTAACAGGAAGGATGAAAGAATGAAAGAAACTCACCATCAGATTCAGATGCCTCGCTTTGCTGCTCCTTCCTTCACAACATTCTCTTTTTTGATTTTTTCCCCCCCCTATCACATTACTGTTATCGGAGAGAATACATGCAACAAAATTCATGAGCAGTGTTGCTTCAGTCCATGGTTGATTTCTTTTAATGCTTCCTTTTCATTTCTATTCCTCTGTAATCTCTCTCTGTAATATCCTCCCTTGTCCATTTACTGATACCCTCCTTCACTTCTTTCCCATCCATTAGGCTTGTTCTCTAATTTCTTTGCCAGCCTCCACCTTCAAGAGACAGAATAATGGTTTGAGAAGGCCAGTATTAATTATGTGTGTCTCATGTGTGACTAATACAAGTTTCTGAGTGCAGATACAGTAGATTGTAATGAGTGGGAGTAAAAGAAAGAAAGAAAGACAGGCAGCAAGAAAATGAGCAAATGCCTGTGTGATCTGAGACATGGAAACTCAGCAGGCATGGATCAAAACACCCAAAAGGCCCACAATTACATCTATGCCTTGCGCTGACAGAGGGACACACAGACACACACACACACACGTACACACACATACACACTCTTTCTGATCTTGTATCGGAGCAGAACCTTACATCCTGCTCCCTCTGCACTGAGCGAGACTTTGACACACTTTTACTGACATCCTTTATTAACACAGTGTAGAGAGGAAAAAGATTGTGTGTGTGTGTGTGTGTGTAGTTGAAAGGATGCACACTGTATTTTCCTACCAGATATGGGAGGTAGAGAATACACACACACACACACACACACACACACACACACACACACACACACACACACACTCACACTCACACAGACACACACACACGCACACACACACGCACGCACACACAAGGGCTTTAGACTGCCCAAGTGTGAACCAAACTGTCCAATTACTTTGATCCATGCCTGTTGCTGTGGGAAGAGAAAATAGTTTCTCCCCTTTTGCCTTAAAGCATATTACCTAGGTATACACATGCACTCACCGCACACACACACTCCTACGCACATTTATACACAAACAGAACATAATGGCTTTGGTCTGGCTCGCCAGATCTGGTTCCCCTAATTGCCTGAGAGGATGGAGAGCAGAAAATCAGGGAGGGAAATGCAAACTGCAAAATTTAACCACATTTGTTGAGTGGTGCATCTGTTTAACAACTCCAGAGGAGCAGCAGCAGCAGGAGGAGGATGGAACCAGCTGTGGCTGAAAAACAATGGCTCCTGGCTCTCATTCAATCTAATCAAAATCCTTGTTATATCAAACCGAACACACAACCATGTATTTTGTGAGCAGAGGCAGCCACTCATGTGTCAAGGCCCAACGTGGCATTCGTGTGTGTTCCTGAAGTTAAACTTTGCTGCTGCAGGACAAACAGAAGTTTATGAGCCCCTATGAGATTACACCCTCCCCCAATAAACCCCACTGTGCCCTCCATCAGTCAAAAATGCAGTGAGTGTAAACTGTGTCCTTCAAACAATATTTTCACAGTCTTTCAGTAATGTACAAGTTATCGAGTACATCACAGCAGAATTACACAAAAACTGGGTTGAAAATCAGTGGCAGCAGGACTTTTTTGGTTCAAATAGTCAGTATGTGTGGAGGAGGTCAGGAGAGGGGCACACCAGTGAGTGTCTAGAGTCATTTGTAAAAAACGGTGGAGGCTCTGTCATAGTTTGTAGCTACATTTCAGCCAGTGGTGTTGGGAATACTGTTGAAACTTTTGACAAGCAGCTGATTGACAACAACTTCCCTTTTCAGCATGAGAGTGATCCCAAACACCCCGCCAATTCAGTTAAAATATTCCTGGTCTCTCTCCCCAGAGCCCGGACCTGAAACCACGTGGGATCATCTTGACAGAGACAAGAACAAAAAACATCAAAAGAAGAGCTTTGAATGTCCTTCAAGAAGCCTGGAGAACTATTCCTGAAGACTACTTAAAGAAATCACAAGAAAGCTGCCTAAGAGAGTTCAATCAATCGATCCATCAATCCTTTATTGGTACACATTGCGTGTTATGTGTAGTTACACATACACGTTACATGTTACACGTACAGTTGCCTGCAGTGAAAATTGGACCCCTTCTGACCATACGTACATAGCACAAACATCACACTGGGAAGACAGGCCAGAGAGAGGTTGAATGGTAAGAAAAACAATGAAAATTTGAAATGTGAAATGTGCGACTCTGAACATGTTTAAATAAATCCCATTTTCCTAACAAAATATAAAGAATGAATGGCAGCTCAAGTATTTTGCACAGTACAGTAACCAGTAAGAATCTGTTATTGTTTAAGAAAAGACTGTAGTGTACTGTTGCATAAAACAATCAACTTAAACTCTTCATAAACCTAACAATATTCATTAGTGTAAAGTTATTGTTGTTCATCAGAGAAAACAGTTGTTTACACACATGCAGCCTCCGTTAAAGTATCAATAGACTTATTCCGATTTTTCACCTCAAGCTCAATTAAAATAATACTAATATTACCTTATTCTGTTTTGTTTTCCTTTTAGGAAGTTGGGACTGGACCGAGATGGCCAGAGGGCTGGTTCTGACCCTCAGGCCGTATCTTCTTTTTCTGATACATTTATTTATTTGATTACTTCAATTATTATTTAGATGAAATTTTAATATCATTGTAAAGTTGTTATTCTTTATTAAGACCTTTCTTTTTCAAATTAAAAATACAAACTGAAATCTTTCTCTTGGGGGGGGCGGGGGGGGGGGGGGCACTGCTGACTTTTTACACCAGTGATCTTTAATTTATTAACTTGGTTAAAAAAATGAATGGATGGATGAAAGCTAACTATGCAGCTGCCTATTGTTTATTATCCATTAGACATGGAACACACATTCACACTTGGACTTTAGAGTCATTGGTGGAAATGATGTAATGAGATCCCTAAAATGCAGCAAATGTTTGCTATGAAACCAAAACAATGAGCTAAAAGAAGTTAAAATGCTCCCCAGGGCGTAGAGCAGAGTCATGGGATCATTTTCCACACGTTTTACATCACACCTAATAAATATGATATAATATAATATACTTTGGGTAGGAAGTAATTGGTTAGAGCACCTTTATTCAGGAATGGGGAGGAGAGAAGGTGAAAAGTTTAAGACAGCAGCCATTAGCACAGAAAAAGATGGCACAATTAGATTTTATGGATCAGCACTGTACAGTTATGCTAAGTAGGTGTTGCCTGATAGATTCGGAAGGACTCAGCAGATAAAGAAAGTACGCTAATAATCGCCCCACTGCTGCTCTGGAGTCAGAACTTTTCAGTGCATGAATCTCATATTGACATAAATTACTAGTTTGCTGGCAAAATACCACAAGTGATGCCTAATCCTCCTGTGTGTGTGTGTGTGTGTGTGCTGTGTGTGTGTGTGTGTGTGTGTGTGTGGTGTGTGTGTGTGTGTCTGTATACAGGCATGTGTCAGGCTGTTTGCTGCTCTTAAAAGTGCTTAGGCATAAAGTTTGCAGCTGCACACACCAGGAGATAATACACATCCTGAATAATTGATAGAAATGAAAACAGCTCTATTTTTTCTTGATGCACTCTTTCTCTGTCTCTAACCATCTCTCATCTTATCTTGCTTCCTTTCTTTCTGCCCTCTCCACCCATTTGGCAGTTTAACAGCTCTTTAATGACAACAACACTTAAATGGTCCCTCTTTGGTAGTTTTGTAAAACGCACGCACACAAACACACAGATTCACCAGCAAATAGCCTCTATTCTGAGGTACGAGGAGGGGGCGTATTTGCTCTCATGCAGTCAGACATCAGTGCAGGTCAGGTGGCAGGTGTGGAGGATTGGAAAGCGCTTGCTGTGCAATCCATCAAAACTGTCCCTCTTTCCTCTTCCTCTTCCTCTCTCATGCTCCATAGCTCTCTTTTTAAAAAATTTCCCTGCTGACATTTCCCCCCCCCCCATTTCTGTTCATCACATTTGTCTCGGTGTTATTTTGCCTTTCTTTTGCTCCTGCATGCTGTGGTCCCTTTTGTTACCTGTTCACTCGCTTCCTAAATGGGCACAGAAAGGAAATCAGAAAGCACCGGGGAGAGAGGAAAGGGAAGACAGGGTGCATTTACGGCCAAATAAAGAGCAGGCCTTAATAATTTACTGCCCTCCACAGCCACTAGCCAATCACAGGCCATTGCAAGGATAGAAATGAGAGAGAAAGGGAGAGAACGAGTGAGAACAAGTGAGAGTGCGATGAGGAAATCAGACAAGCAGGGGCTGCTTCGTATTAAACATCCCTCCATGCTGTGATGAATTATTTGAGGTGATGTATGCTCTGAAAGCTTTGAAACGGTCACCATTGAAAAATGTCACGAAAACTGAGACGGCAGTCCAGTTTTTTAAAAAAAAGACATCTTCAAGGATAAAATGCAAGCTCTTCCAACAAAATGATCCACACATGCATTCAAAAAAGTAAAAAAAAAAAAAAATTCAGGAGCTAAATATTGTGTGACTCACAGCAAACAAATATTTCCACTGACCCACTGTAAGATTTCAAATCCATTATAAAGTTCATCAAAGCTTTTTGATTTTGAATTTAAATCCTACTCCTGCACAGATCTTTTAGCCTCTCTGCATTTCGCGCATATACTTCATATAATTATATTATAATGATTTAACTCTGCAGGAGCTGCATACAGTAGGTTGGCCCTAATGTGCTAGTGTCTCCTCTGGGAGGTGGTCTCAGATTACTGCTCTTGCTATAATGGATACAAGCTTCAGTGTAAACCTTCACCTAACTACAATTTTGCTCAGGAGAAGACAGAAATCAATTTGTGGCTGCAAAGAAAATAATTAAGGACATCTGTTCCCCCCAAATGAGACAAAGAATCCTCACGTAGAGTTAACAAACACGCACACACCATTTCACGTGAACACTTACAGGGCTGCTACTGTACGCTTTCTGCTCATGGTGTGAAAGAAATAGACAGATAGTGCCTTAGAAGCATTTTTAGCTGTTGGATTAGGCAGTGCTCTATTCAGCAAGTGCTCGAATTGGTCAGTGTGAGGAAGGTCACCTTTGCCCCCTACCAATCATTGATCCATAAACCTGTGAGACAGCAGAGATACCAACAGGAGAGAAAGAGAGAAACAGACAAAAGGTGAAATGGAAGAAATAAAAGGTAATCGGTGAGTACTGTATCTCACATCGGTTGCTGATGGAGTAAAGTCTTGGTGGCTTCGGTAATTGAATGTTAGCCTAATCTAAAGCCAATCAGTCTAATAGTGCTCAATCAGCCAGTCGACACCTGATCAATTCTAGATCCAATTCTCACTTAGTGAGCGGTGTTTGAAAGTGATGCATGTGTGTTTTGCTTTTTCTGTTCTTAAAGAAAATAAATAAAGAAAAGGAAAGAGAAGAAGAAGAAGCAAGCACGATGCACTTATACTGCTGTCAGAATTATTACACCTGTATCAACAGCGTGGTGCAGATTTTTATTCAAGCACATAAATGTAGCATCGTAGTTTTTTAAGCAAAATGGGTCATGGCATGCATCCAGCCATCCATACGGCCAGTGTTGTGCAAGAGAAAACAAACTCCCGCAGAACAATGTTTGTCTCAGGTACGCTGCTGGACTAAAACTAAGCACTGATATGTGCTGAACAAGCTAGTTAACTGCACTGGTGCATCTTCTTCAGCCAGCTCCATATAGCGGCTCATTTGCAAACACTGTTGTGGCCACTTGTGTGAAGATGTGGGTAGAGTAAGAGTGAAGAAATATGAAATAAAATTACATTTGTGAAATTTAAGCAGGCTTGAGTTGTTACTCTACAGCAGAGGTGGTGCAGGCAAAGAGTCAGAATAGTACAAAATGATGAGAACTGGATTGTTTTTATGTGTCTGTACACACTGTTAATTATTCTATTATAAGCCCTTATAACTGTGGGTGGTACCATCTGCATTTCAAACTGCCAAACTGCAGCATGAAAGCAGACTTAGAATAAGAATGAGTGGGTAGTGAAGAAGGTGAGAGGAACATCAGGCAGGGCTCTTGTTGGATAGTGTGACTAAGCATTAATCAGCGGTAGGTGGGATAATTACAGGAGGGATGGGGATGCATTTAGAGCACGTTGACACCGCAGTTTATCACAGGCTAACTGGTCCTCAGTACTTTATATTTCAGCACCAGGGAGCTTTTTGTATGCATCTGGTATATTGATGGGTGAATGAATCAGACTGAATGAACTGATGTGATGGTGGAAGAGCATTTAGGGCGTGCGTGTGTCAGAAGAGAGTCTGGAGATGGGCGATAACAAATGTTAATCAAATCAAAATGGCGGGAATGTTCTCACTGACGTATGATTATAATTTTCTGTGCGCAGAGCAATTACGATTAACAACACACAATTAACCTGCTTTCACTGATTGCTGGGAACAGTGTTTTTTGTGAAGGACAAAAATCATGTGGCAGAAATGTGAGCTCTACCAGCCAGTATCCATAAACATCCGCCTGCTGCTTCTCAGTCACGAATAAAAGGAAATGAGATTTACACTGCTCATGTTTGTCTGAAGATTAAATGAATGAAGTTTTGTTTTATTTTCACTGTACGAGCTGTATTGTAGGAATAATACGCTGCGGAAAATGCAGACAATTGAAAAAAAACAAAACAGTCAGAGGAGGGAGAGAGCTGTGTGCTCATCTTTTAGAGAGCTCTTCTATCAGGGTACATTTGAAAATCCCTGAAAATAGCAGGGTCATCACTGCAAAAATAACACACACACACACACACACACACACACACACACACACACACACACACACATTTATGGATGAAAATCTTGGATGAATCTTTCGAATCTTTCCAGCACCTTGTAGAATCTATGCCATGAAGAATTAAAGTAGTTCTGACACCTCATGCTAGGAAGGTGTACCTAATAAAATGGCTGATGGTGTACTTTTATCCCTTTATTAGAGACGTGGCAGCAGAAAAATGACACAGCTAACCTCCCACTCTGTGCCAGCAGGGCACTCTGGCAATGTCTGGCAACCCTCATGAGAAATAAAAGACAAAAATGGTGATGTCACTTATTTAACTTACAAGCAAAGCACTCTTTATTTTGCAGCGATATATTGTTGTAATTTTAACTCATGCACTCTGTCTCTTGAGTGAATAAGGCTGTACAGAAAATACCTATTTGTTCATTTAAAATTGGATCAAGTGGACTTAAAATAGAGGCCTCTGAATAAAGACTGATGAATCAAATCCAGCAGTAGATTCTTTATATTTTAGAATAAAGGGCAGTGCATCTATTTTATCTCTGATGTGAAGTGGAAATATAGCAGATATCACTCCGGAGAGGCAGTACAGACATTGGCATCGATCACTGTCTGCTCTTACTAAATGATGTGAATATATGATGCATTTTATTGAGCCTTTATGTTAATGTATTTTATAGCGTTTGCATTGTTTTTATGATACATTTAACTGTGCATTTTTACTGCACAGCCCTGCCTCTGATCCTGCTTATCTGCTCAGAACAGTAAAAGTTGATGGTATGGATTGTGACCAATAAAGCATTGTAAAGTGTTCATGTTAACACATATCAACGTAAAACAAGAGGAGAAAGCTCGTGTTTTTTTCAGTCTCACTTCACAGGACACAGTTATTAAAAATCCGCTTTGAATTTTCCTTTTTACCTGGCTCTTATACATCAGCCGTGCTGGTGTGCTGCGGCAGAACCGACCATTTGTTGGGGAGGCACGCTTGAAAAAAAGGTGCAATCGGAGCACATTGATTTTTCTTCATGTTAAAAAGCTTTTATTGACATGGCATTTTCTCACCAGAAAGGTTACAGCAGAGGAGAGACGAGAGGGAGGGAGGAGGTGAAACATAAAGACACGCTGCACCAGCACGGCTCAAGAGCTTCTTGTAAATTCACCCCACTTTAGCCCACTTTAGTGGGTGTGCTATCCTTTTGAAAGTGCAAATTATGGCCTCTCCCAACACATACGCATGCCCATGCACAAACACGCAAACACATGTGCCTCTAAAAACCTTGAAATCCTGGCGGACACAGCGAAAGAGGGGGAGAGTGTACTGACTGAGTAAGGCGAGAAAAAAAGATTCAAGGTCATGAATTCGGAGAACAAATGAACATTGTAAAACTGTGATTCAGAAAGACAGGCAGGCAGACAGCTGGGCAGATTACAGCTCAAGGAGGACGGGACTGGAACCTTTCATCACCTTTAAAGATTCGCTCATGGTGATAATCTCTTTGTGAAACATCGTAATTTCTCAGTAAAGACTCATAAAGCCTCACAGTGTCTTCGTCTCTGGAGAGCCAGGCGACGCCTGCTGACACAGCTCTAAATCACCATGCTCTCCTCCCTCTTCTCCATCCTCCTCCTCCTTCTCCTTCTGCTCTGTTTTTAATAGAAAAACATGCTCACGACTCATACCTCATTTCCCACCACTTCTCCCTTATTTCTCTCCCTTTAAATATATCTATTTATTTTACCACATCGGTGACTGGGTTGAATACCATCAAAACAATCGGCACACCCTCATCCATTAGCTGCGGTTAAGCCTTCATGCTTTTAATAGAACATGCTTGAAATAGACAGAATACCTGCAGTAACTAAACTTTTGGTTATGTGGAAATCCATCAGCTGCACACCAAATAACTGTAAACATGTTTCAGGCCACCAAGCAAAAACAGTGAATGGAAATTCACAAGCTCCTTAAAGTGGAAATATGTGTGATTCAGGCATATTAGTTCAGTTTTATCCAGTTCACCGTTTTAGTTTTGTGTTTTACCATGAGAACATTTGCAAACAGCAGCTGTTATTTAGGAGACAGAACATCCTGTCCTCATGTCAGAATGACCCCTCACGTCTTTATCAAAATACGTGCCTGTTTATTTCTCTATTAACCATAGATGATGAAGGAACAACCACCAAAGTTAGAATAAAAGCTCATGTCCATCAACCTAACAGATGTTGAGATGTTTTAGTGTGAACCAGAGCAGCTGACTGACAGACTGTCATTTTCATCCCTGGGCTCGTGTCATTTGGATGGCTAAAAAAGGTGATAGAGATGAGATAGTCTTCTTTCTCCTGAGGTGCCAGATGGTAGATGAGAGGCAACAATGGAAACTTGACACAGTAACTATGTGTAAATTTTGACAGGAGGGGATCCAGAGAGAAGCATTTTTCCTGTCTCATTAAAATGTTGAATTTTACCTAGCTCTATGACTGATGCAAAGTCTAACATGCAGCGTGAGCTGAGCAAGTTTAGATTAGATTAGATAATTCTCACTCTTCTTTTCCAGAGAGGAAAATGGCTTCTTTACGCATGCTCGTTTAAAAATGTCAAAAGAAAAATGATGCAGTCAGATCAGAGAACAAAGAACAGCTGTGACGATGCCGTAGTGGCATTCATCAAACTTCTGAGAGGACTTTAGTGCAGCTCGCCATGAACCTATACAATGCATACAATGCACATCTCAGAAGACAAGCATACATCCTTAACCCTGTAAAGCCTGAAACAAAGGTGAGTTCAGAGCCTTTTTAGGGGTGCTTAGCATCCCTAAATGTAATCGTAGCACCTTTAAAAATAAAAGTAGTGACAGTAGTAGACTTCAATCACCTATCCTACTAATTATGTTACTTTTGAAAGAAACATTGTCATTTGTATCTAATTGAACTGATGCTCAATTTATGAGGTTATGGAACCCTGATGATGGGATCGACAAAAACTACAATCAAAACTAAAATCTACAAAAGCTGAGCCAGGGACTAAAGCATGAAATAAAATAACAAAACTAAAAACAAAACTTGTTTAAAACTGGAAATGACAGAAATATATTTATGTTTTCAACACACTGGACTTTGATTTTGATTAAAGAGCCTAAACATGCTGGTGGGTTAACCTTCATAGAAACATAAAAAAAGGATTTTGGTAATTATAAATATTGTTAATTTAGGGCAGCTGTGGCATAAACCTAACACTGGGTGGTGGTCTGATAAATTTATTTCATAGTTTTTTGTGACCCGCCTACCAACTACGAATAAAAATTAGCAGCTGCCGTTTTCATGTATTTTAACAAGTGTCAGGACCCTGCTGAGGTGTCCTTGATTCCCTGCTAAAGAAATAAGTGAAGAAAGAAAATAAAAACCTAAATTCTTCTGTAACGTATTGTCTTAACATCAGAAACAGTTTTTATACACATGAGCACATCAAACAGCATATGAGCTTTAAGCTGTCCTCCTGTTGTACAGGGTGAAAGAGAATCTCTAATCACTGACAGTAATAATGCCTTTGCTTATCTAAAAACATCAGTGTATCCATTAAAATCAGAGTCAAGTTCAGATATGATGTAGAAGATCATGTATCCTACATCAAATGCCTGTAAGATAACCACCGAGCCAGCCGAGTGGAGCCTGTTCTCAAATAACATCGCTTATACCTAAATCCCTAATCTCATCACGCTGTTATATTCCAAGTCTGAACTCTCCACATCAGATTCTCTGTTAAAGCAGAGCTCCAAAAATAGCCTGTACACTGTACCTATCGAGCGATTCTCGCCTTTGACACTGTCAAAACATGTGACAGGGTGTACGGTTAATGTTCATATATATATACAGCAAATCACTGAGTCTCAAAGATGTGTTTAGTGCTATAAGGGCACCCGTCTTTTCACTCTCTCTCTCGCACACACACACAGACACACTTTTCGCCCGGTCAGCATTTGCACAGCCGTGTGTGTTCATCGTTACAGCCTCTGACTGCAGCGCTAAAAGTGACAGATGCGTCCTGTTAGCTATATGTGACAGACCGTGCAACAAGACAGAGCACTGTGCAACAAATGACCTGTTTGATTGCACACATACATAATAGAAACGATTTGAAGATGAGCCAAAAACTCCAAAGTGCATGTTTATTATAAACAAGATTAAACGTCTAAAGTTCTGCCTGTGATCTCTGGAGGCTGCAGAGTTCATTACAACCCATTAAAAGCTCAAACTATATACTTTTCTTAGTGCCCTTGGTCTTTTCAAACTACATTATATCAGGTGAGTTGTATAAGCTGGTCTAAAGAGCAGAAAAGTGTTAACACGATGATGTCTAAAGCCTCAATTATACTTTCTGGGTTTGTGAGTCAGCTGGAGTCCCAAGTGAAGTAAATTCTCATCAGATGGCGAGCGCAAGTGTCCATGCAGAGGTCAGTGTGCCTGCCTGTTTATTTTTTGTGACCACACTGACTTGTCTGCAGAGGATTTACATCACAATGCACCAACTACACAACCGCTCCAGGAGGCAGACTTCAAGCAGACTTCAAAGAAATGACAACTCAGCCCCTGGGTCTCCACCTGTCTGTATGCCTGTGTCTGCAACAGTCTTACTCTAACCATTGGCATGTGTCAATATATATATATATATATTGACACACACACACACACACACACACACACACACACACACACACACACGTGTGTGTGTGTGTTTGTAGCATCCAAACAACCAGATTAAATACCTACAGTGTAATCACAGTGTAACCATATCTTAAACCATATCTAGTTTTAGTGCAAAACCAGTGAAACGGGAAGTATAAAATGTAGACTGAAAGGTGTTTGTACACCTGGCTTTCCTGTCAGGCCCTCGCTCTCCATGGACTACCTTCATCCAGCTTTCTGCAAGTCCATCTGCTGCAGCTTCCAACTAATCAACCTCAGAGCAAAAGGTCCAATCAGCGGCCTTTATTCGACAGTTTGCAAGGTTAATACAGATCCACATTCTCCAGAGGAATATTAAAATTTAAAAAAAAGGCTAGAAAATGTAAAAATCAAAGCTAGAGTTCATTTTTTAACATGCAAAACTATTCAGTAACATAGTACGGTTCACAGCCTCATGTTTATTTAGTAGTGTTAAACTACCCATGCTTCACCCAAAGCTGATTCCTCCATGTTCATCCAAACTGAATACTATCAACACATATTGTTCACTTTGTAAAGGTTTGTACAAGGCACTATCTAGTGATCTATCGATCTAGTTTTCAAGCAAATGTATTTGCAAAAGGCTAGTGGGTATTCCTCAGGTAAGTTGAATATACCCCAGATGTGCATGGTTTGGTTTACAATTGCAGGCAATGCCCTTAATGTGAACCAACTACATGTTAATGTCTCCTTATTTTTGTCTTGCAGTCAGTAAATAGACCCCTTACCAGAACTGAAATGTGTGGGCTGAGTGTTATTTACATCTGAGGGTTTAAACTAGCACATATGTGACAAACTGTCGAAAGTCTCAAACACTGAACAGCATTTTAGTGTGAAGGTGTTAAAGTGATAAACTCAGAAATGTTTAATTTTAACTGCGGGTGTCCAGTTATTATTTATTAGAGTTACAGACATCTCGTCAGCAAAGTGACATTTCCATTAAAGTCATGCTGTTAATAGAGTATATACACATTTTTTTTAAATTAAAAAACAAACAAGCAAACAAAGGAATACAAGGTTTTCGCACACAACCATCTCTAGGTTTTAGAGAGACTGGTGTGAAAAAGAGAAAATGTCCAGTGAGCGGCAGCTGAAAGTGCCTTGTTGATGCAGAGCTCAGAGGAGAAAGACAAGAGTAAATAAAATGACCACTTATTACAACCAAGATATGCAGAAGACCATCTCTGAACACACAACATGTTGGACCTTGAAGCAGACGGGCTACGGCAGCAGAGGACCACACCAGGTGTCACCTGGGTGCTTACAGCACGATAACACACCTCGTCACAAAATTCACATCATCTCAAACTGCTTTCTTCAACATGGCAATGACTTCACTGTACTCCACAGTCACCGGACCTCAGTCTCACTGAGCACCTTTGGGACGTGGCGGAAGAGGAGACTGGCATCACGGATGTGCCACAGACAAATCCGCAGCGTGTGATGCTGTCATGTTAAAAATGTTTTCTGAAGAATGTTGAATCTCTACCACAAAACATTAAAGCAGTTCAGAAGGTAAAAGGGGGTCTCTTTTGTACATCGCTACCACCTTCCCATGCTGTCAATCTCAATACTGATTAATGTAGTCTTACGTCTGCATGGTTTAAATCTGTGCTGTCTGTCATTCTCCCTTTTATACTCTCATTTGTGCAATCCATCTCCTCCCCATGTCCACCTCGCCTAACTCACTCAGAGCTCCATCCAAGTCTTAGTCTTCATCTTCACTATCACCAGCGTCTAGACTCCAGGGGGGTCCTGTCCTAAATCCCATCACTGCTGGAATTCCATTCTGAGATGATGGGGCAGTCTAATCACTGAATGCACTGATTAATTTCTCTATCTAAAGAAATAATATTCTTTTCCCCAAATGATCTCTGCTTACTGAAATATTTTAGCCCTTTTTAAAATTAGGTTTTACTTGCACAAAGACAAATTTTCTGTAATTAATTCTGGAAATCAGGACAATCCCATTGTTTCCACAGGGATAATTTACGAGGGTATTTTTCAAGGACACCTCAGCAGGGTCCCGACACTTGCCGACAGCAACAGCTCCTCACACACAAACGCAATCACAGATGGTAAATGCATTTTAGCTAAACACTCAAAATATTCAGGAATTCTCAGAATGTAAAGCACTTCTTTTGTTTTTATTGTGCATAAAAGAAAGAAGGTGATTTTTTTTTAGTTTTGGCTTCTGCCCCCCTCTCTAAGCTACTGACTGAGCCCTGAGAGAGGCAAGCCGCTGTGGAGTGGAGATAAGGCTACACCTGCCAGCCAAGCTCATCACTGTTTGCGATTTTGAGTGTGTGTTTGTCTAAGCCTCTTTCCGTGTGTGTCTGTGTATGTTCCAGTCCCAGGGTTGAAAAGATAAGTGGCTCTAAGGAACCCGAGTGTAAAATCTCAGCTACACCGAACCCCAACAGAGATGAAGTGAGACAGCACAAAATGAAAAATACATATTCCTTTCAGAGTGGATTAAACTATAAAAAGATAGACAGAAAGGTCATTTCCTCCTCAAAAGCAGCCAAAATACCTTCCAGCTCCCAGACATGTAGCCACATCACTGAAGAGTGAAGCCACAGCAGAGACCTGTGGATATGTTCTCACAGTTATCTTATATTTACAACTAATTAGTGGTTTAATTAAAATATACAATAATGCTCAAAAGTCTATGATCAAAAGAAATCTTCTCTTGACTACACTGTAATAATCTGCTCTAAAAATAGTATAGTATATAAATGATGAATTAAGCACTTGTTAATACCTGATTCATGCTTAACAATGTAACATTAATATAAAGTGCAATCAGAAGGCTTCTAACGTATTTGACTTTTTAAAATTAATTTGAAGAAAAGTGGTTGAATATTTTGGTTTCCACTGACTTTTTTTTTTTATAACATTTTGTTCTCAAGCAATTACACAATGTAACTGTATAATTTGTAAACATTGTAGTCATGACAACCTTTCTTAAAAACTACAAACCCTTTGATTTCTGTTTACACGGTGACTGATGTGTTTTAACTTCATGTTTTATATCGCATAAAAACCATGTGTATAAGACAAACTACTGATAGTCTCATGATTGAGATAAGGACAATTATGAGACAGTTTTGTATCAAAGAATGGTTACAGGCTACTAATGTCTTAGTATTTCCAAATCTATAAAAAAAAAACACATCCGTGTATATGTGATCTGTGATAATGAAAATATCACATTTTATGAGAAATGGTGGCAATAATATGATATAATCTAAAAATCCTGCTGTAGAAAATTATGAGAAACTCCTCTGTGATTGAGAAGAAGCATCACAAGACAAAAAGTCTGTCATGATGACAAACAAAGACTGCATTATGACATGACTCTTATATAAACGACAGGCAGGAAAGCTGCACATGTGGAGATCGGGGGGTTTTCTTGTGTGTTTGTGATCATGTAAAGTTTCATTCCTAATCTTAATAATCAGTGACACAGGCAGGTTACCACATGTTACTGTTGTTTCCCACTTTTTAAAGATCATTCACCTTTAAATGACCTTTTTTTCACTCTGTTTTTAACATTTGTAAAACACAGTTCTCCCTCTACAAAGAGACTACACATCCAACACATAATCATATGTCTGTAACCTGCTGTTTACACAGGACCTGAATTCATAAATAGTCCGATAAAGTTTGTCTCTTTTTTCACCAGAGGATGAGTGATCACGCACACACACACACATCCACAGTCAAACAGAAACACACTTTGTACTTACATTTTGTTGACTGAAACTCTTTGTTGTCTGTGCAGCGCTCCATTTCTCTCTCTTTCTCGCTTACTCAGAAAATGACAGGAAGTGTAAAAGGAAGGGAAGTTGCTTCTCGCTTTGTGTACGTGTTTTGAAATGTTGCGGCCAGCCTCTTCTTAAATTACGAACTCTATCGTGAGAACATCAAAAAGTCCAGCGACGGCTTCTCTGATGGGCAGCGGCACGAGTGTGAATGGATGTGTTTGCTGAAAACTCGAGAGGGAAGAAGACACCACGAGCCACGAGTCATGCCTGTGCCAGTGTGAACAAGTACCTGTGCCTGAGCGCGTGTGTGTGTGTGTGTTTGTGTGCGTGATCTTATGGTACAACCATGGCAAGAGCAGCACTTACTAAACTTCTTCTCCTCGTGATTCTTGCCTTCATCATCTGCCTCCCGGAATTTTTCACATTTTACCAAGGTTGGTCACACAAACAGCTTCAGATCCACATTAGTTCATTCTGTGTGTGTGTATTGTGTAAATGTTAGAATGTTATCCACCTTTTGTTCAAACTTTGCATCAAAGTAAAGCTTTAGACAACGTTCGCTTGATTTGCTTCCTCTTTACACACATTGTCTGTGGAAAGACCTGTCTGTGTCGGTCTAAGATTATAAATCAGACCCAAATATAGCTCCATACAACTCTGACTGACAGCCCTTTTGAAAAGGTTTCCGTATTGTGTTGCCTTGAAAACACGTTTCTTTATGAGAGCATCTCGGTTTACCCTTGTGCTCCTGCCGTCTTTGCCTTCAGTGGTTTTTCTTTTTTGTCTCTCCATCTGTGTCTTTCCTCATCTGTCTCTTTCTGTCAGATACAAACTGGAGGCAACAGCTTCCATTTCGAGATCTTGCTATGATTTATAGCTTGACAGCTCGTTCTTTGCTGCTTTTCCTCTTTATGCCTGCTTCTGCTGAGAAATCAGTCTGAATTTTGCCATGTTCATTCTCTTTATCCTTGCAGTAACAAAAGTGAACTTCTTCTGCCTTCCCTACCGACCCTGCGAACAAGGAAATCGGGTGAAAGAGGGAGAAAATGGAAAGGCTGGAAATGATGACGCTAAGAGAGGCCATATGTGTGACCCATCTCAGACTCCAGATCAGGAAAAATGGGAGCAAGCGTGCATACGAGAAGATCAAAGCAATACAACAGATTCGGCTTCAGACGTCAGGCGAGGCAGAGATGATCCAAAAGCGAGGTGGTTCATGTGTGAGACAGACATGGAAATGGCAGAAGTACACAGAAATATCTCAACTTCAGGTATTCACATCTAGAGACTCAACAACATCTGCTTTCTGTTTAGAAAAGCTTGCTACTGCCTGAAGTCCACACCGCTGAGTGCATCTGACCCGTACTGTCTAGTGTGTTTGGCTAGTGTGATTATTGAGTGCCACGTCTGGGTGCGGTTAAGTAAACTGTGCCCTGGTCTGCTTGAAAAGGTGGTCCAGGGCATGCTTCAGTTAGACTCTTAGCGTACTCTGTGTACGCTCTTAAGACTTCCAAGGTGAATCATAATGACTCTAGGATCCATCACATTTGAAAAGTTTAAGCTAATTAACAACTAATTAATTGTTTATTAAAAGTGACTTTTTATGGTTACCGTCACAGTGAGGACTCTATGCAGTCCTGTGAAAAAGTAAGTAGATCCCATGATTCAGTAGTTTAGCAACAATAACTTGAAGCAGTTGTTTTCTGTATGACTTCATCAATCGCTCACACTGGACACACTTTAAAATGCCATTTAAGTTCATTGAGGCTTACGAGCATTAATTTATGCACATTTCTCTAAAGGTCTTGCCACAAGATTTCAGTCATGTTCAGGTTTGGACTTTGATTGCAACAGCTTAACCCTTTTGTTTTGCAGCCATTCTGTGGTAGTGTGCAGTCTGAACCAAGCTTTAGCCGTTAGGCAGATGGCCTCACATTTCACTCTAGAATACTTTGGTGTACAGAGGAGTTCAGTGTTGACTTACTGAGTGCAAGATGTGTCGGCCCTGTGGCTGCAAAAGAAGCCCAAGTCATCACCCCTCCACCACTGTGCTTCATAGATGTTATGAGGTGATATGCTGATATGCATTATGGCCTAACATCACATTGGTCTCGTCTGTCACTGTTCCTGAAGTCATGATCAGATGCATTTTTGCAAACTAAAGCCAAGCTGCATGTTTCTTAAAGAGAAGAGGGTTTGTCCTGGGACTCTCCCAAAAAAGCCATATTTGTTCAGTCTATTTCTCAGTGCATTTAACATGCTAACTGAAGCTTGTCAAATCTGAAATATACCTCTGGTCTGGTCTGGTGTATATTTTTGTATTTGCTCCTACCTGTTAGTTGTGAGATTCGCACCTTTAGCAATATTTGGGTGAGAGGTTGTACTGTTTTTTCAGCTAGTGTTTAGTAGCTTAGTAGTGGAAAGGTGCATCCCAGGTCTTAAAACTGCAATTCCTTGAACAGCCACTTGAGGGTGGATTTACAAGCAAGTCAGCTGCTACAATTTCCCATGTAAAATAAACTTTTTTATAGCCTTGTACAGGAAAAGGCTTTTAGTCTCTAAAACTTCATGAAAACTGTACAGAGGACAGCTGTCACGAAGTTTGCCATAATTCATCTTGTGTTTCTGTTGTTCAGCAGACCATCAGAGGTGCAACGCTTCCAGAGAGAACTGATCGCCTTCCACTAATTAAAGAATCTAATTAAGCTTTAAAATATGAGCATATTAACGTGAGCGTCACTGTGAGCATGTTCACAGGCTGGTGTTACTTAACTCTGAGCACAACTGTGCACGATTAACGCCTCAAAAAGCTGCTTACGCTGCCTTCTCCAGCAGACAATATAAGCCTTTTACGCTCCAATCAATACATTCATGCTATTTATTCACCCACAGCTTACGAGTCACATCTGGAGGTGTCAGCCGAGCTTCATCTGCCCAACGCAGAGACCCTGAATCTCACCTTGTACGG
Organism: Haplochromis burtoni; assembly: GCF_018398535.1. NCBI lineage: Eukaryota > Metazoa > Chordata > Actinopteri > Cichliformes > Cichlidae > Haplochromis > Haplochromis burtoni. Next base: position 1,565,155 of record NW_024582471.1, read on the forward strand.
CCGCAGCAATCACAGTTCCTTACACCTCTACCCACCTGAGGAGGAGGAGGAGGAGGAAAATAAGGGTGGTGATGAAGGACAGAGGAAGGCATTCTACTGCTGTCTCCCTTTCCTGCCCAACTCTGAATCGCCCAATCAAAGCCGCTGTCTCCTTTGGTTCGCCAATCAAACGGTTTGGAATTCAACAGCAAAGGAAAAGCTGCCATGGAAACGGACACAGAAAGGTTGGTGTCAGGCGGATGGAGCTGGGCTTCTTTGATCCCCACGCAGCAAGTGTGGCTTCTCTGTAAGATGGAAAGGAGAGGAAAGAGGAGACAATAGGAGACAAGGAAATTGGCCACTCAGTTTTCATTTCATTCCAAGCTGCCCACTCTCTCAGTCCACAATGGAGTCATTCTTTTTAATAGAAGAAATTTCCTTCAGTTCTTCTCCTGACTTTTTGTTTCTCCCTCTTCCTCTGTACTACATGATCAGTCATACTTTCCAAAACTACAGTACATCTTAATTTACTGTATCTCTAAGCCTGTATTGATTTCTTTCTTTCTGCTCTGCTCTCCAAAAGTCCCTCATGCTTAAGACATTGATTAAGTAATATTTTCCAAAGTGCATAATGAAAGCTGGATATCCATTTCCTTCCAATTTTTCTGCAGCACCTCCACCAGACCTTTCCATTTATGCTTTTCCCTTTCTTTGTTCTTGTTTGTTCATTTCCTCTTATTATTTATATTGCCTCTTCTATGTCTTTTATCTCTTTACAGTCCTCCTTCCTTGCCGGTCTCTTGCCTTCTTATCCTTCCTTCTTTTCTTCCTTCATCCACTCTACAGTTTCATGTATTTTATTTTCACATGGCATGAATTTTAGTGCTGGAATGACTGGGATGGATTTTTTTTTCTTTAGGTAAAGAGGTCAGTAATGAAAATAATACATAATTGTTTCAGACTCTGCTTTGTCCAAAATGTTCCTCTGTTTTCCAGATGAGTGGCAGTGTGCGCTCAAAGTGGTCTGGCTGGCTCTGCTGTGTTTGGTGTTGCTGAGCATAGTAACGAGTGTGATCGGACAAATCTACAAGAAAAGGCGTTTGTGCAGTAAGAGACAAAAAACAATCAAACAAAAGAAATCACTCGTTTTATGATGCCACAACTGAAGAAACAAACAAAGTCAAAATTTGAGTTACTATTTTAAATTTCTAATTAAAAATGAAAAACTTTGAGTTTGTATTAGTGAGTTGAAAGTTTGGACTTATGAATATAAAAAAGGCTTGGCTTTGTTTTTCAGTGGTGGAAACAGGCATCCTAAGACATGTTTTTTTCCTCTGCCAGGGAAGCCGAAGGTGCACCCTGATGGCTTCAACTTAATTACTCAGCAATTAAATGGTAAGCCAGCAAAATGTGTATTCTGAAGTTACTGTACACTAGATACGTTTGTACTTCACTGGATTTCAATATTGTGAGTGCTTAAAAATATCCAACTTTAAACAAGTTCACCTTTTGCTGAAGGGCAAGACTGAGCGTGCAAACTGAGGTGCACATAAGAAAAAAACAACAACCATTTACACACAAAGATAAAAAGCAAACTCTAATTATAACACAAGAAAAATGTTTAAATGTAGCATGTTCAGCAGCAGTGGTCTGTCCAAAGGTGACTGACAATGTGCAAGGCAAAAGTGCAAAAAGTCATGTTTAGCGCCGTGACGTGAGACTTCCTGCTTCTATGGTGAAAGACAAGCTTTTTCTCCTGGCCGCATATTGCTATCAGAGCCACTGCTTTAGACTAGTTTCAACCACAGTGCAGAGAACTTAAAAAACAATTATTATTATGAGAAATTCTGAAGTGATTGGTTTTGTCATATTGTACAAAACAAAGGTGAAACCAATGAGGGACAAGATCAGAATCAAACTGAAGCAAGACTCATGAAAAACTGACTTCCACACCCAAAAAGGAAATGACAAAGAAATGAGTGTCTAACACTGAGGCATGAACACTAAGAGGAGGCAGACTCAAGGGAACACAGGAAGCCTCAAATTACAACCCCCACTAGGATTTTCTCAGTGCACATGTACCAATACACAGCCCTCTGTGACATTTCAACCAGCCCTCAAGGACAGAATACACTACCATACAGTTCATTCACCCACAATATATAACTTAACATCAAATATAGAGGCAGAACCAAACCAAGGGAGCATAATCTATTCATCAAACTCAACAGTCACCTCAAGGCACTTTATATTGTGATAATACAGAGAAAATCCCAACAATCAGACTTCCCCCTATGAGCAAGCGCTTGGTGACAATGGGAAGGAAAAACTACCTTTTAACAGGAAGAAGCTTCTAGCAGTCCAAGTATCAGGGAGGGACAGTCGTCTTCGACAGTCAGTGAGGGGTGAGGACAGGAAGCCGCTCCGGAAGAGAGACAGAGATTATTAATAACTAATGATTAAATGGTGTATCAACATAAGACTCAGCCATTCAATGTTAACAAATACATCTGGTGTCAAGAAATGCCACCTCTCACTGTAATGGTTAAAAAAAATGATAAGCCATGGCTTACTATCAACCAAAAACCAGTGTGTTAGATCTCTGAACAAACACACTAAATGTGTATTTAATCTATGTTTTCATTTATATGCTGGCTCTGTACATGGTCACTTTTAGAAATCCTGGTCTGTGAATAGTCTGTATTGTCTCTGAAGTATAATATATTAATAATATACTAAGTAAACTAAAATGTATTCCAGAAGATGAGAGTTACAACATGTTTATGCTACTCTTTTATGTAGACGGTGCCAAAGAAACAGAAGTCAGCCCTCCTGAAGGTAAACTGCTCAATAAAAACGCATTTACATCTGCGTCAACAGGTTTGGAGATTCTAACAAACTCTTTTTGGTCCAGCAGGGACAAACCTCCACTTATACGGGTTTCATACCTGGTCAGGTCAGTCCTTTTAATCAGTCAACATCATTTAATGGATCTGTTGTTTCACTGCTTTCACCACGTTAATCTTTTTCTTTTTTTTTACCAAAATGGATAGGGCTCTCACCAATTAAAGAAGTTGACAGTCAAAGTAGGTACACACACACACATGCACCTTTTAGAAAAATGAGTCAGATCACAAACACACGTTCTGATTGTCCTCACGTATACTTTTCAGATGACATATCAATGTTGATGGATGGAAATGCTGACCACTGCTATACTGGTAAAGTCTTTACTGGAACAATTGTACAGGTTCAAAGAGAAAGCTGTTGGTGGTTATGACCACCAACAGCTGGTTGATGACTTTCAGATACTCTTGCACGCATTCAAGACTTAACTTGGCGCCTCTTCATGCAACCAAAGTTTGATTAATTATATGCGGTTTAGTTTTTAGATGCTATGGATCGGCCTTTAGTCCTGTCCTTACCAGCGTATTGCTGGATACGTTATTTGAAACTGCTGCACGGTTGGGAACCACATCGCCCTTCATTTTCATACGTGTGTGGTAATCTGCGAATGGTGCTACGAGAGCTCAAAAACTCCAAAGTGTAGCTTTAAATATGATGGACTTAATGCATAAATACAAAAAGTATACCAATGTGTAGCTAATTATCATTGAATTGTTTGCTGTATTAGGCTGTTCTCTTTACGTAAAACGTAAACATAAGGTCAGAGGTTAAATGTGATGTGATATTTGGATGTAAATTATAATGTGATATTTAGAATACACATACACCAGTATCATTTCCTAAATGTTGCCAATACAAACAAAGGCAGTCGTAAAGTTAAAAGACATTTTATGATGTTTGACCTTATAAAATACACACAACACTTATAAGAATCATAGTTTCTAAGTTATAAGGCTTTTTGGTAATTTTGGACCTATACATCATTATTTTGACATTGAGGATTGTGGTTGATGTGAGCCAAATTTTGAATGGATTGTTAACACGACTCCATTCTAAATAAAAAACGTAAAGTTTTATCGGAATTCATTCAAAACTTTTTGAGTTATGGTGTTTACAGACAGAACGGCATGCACACTTCCAAAAACGTAATCTTCCAGGCGGAGTTAATCGTCAAAAAATTCATCTCAGTAGACAATTACTGCAGAGTATCAACACATCAGAACCCTTTTAAAATGTCATCTAACAGTGCGCTCGGTGCCTTTTTTCTGTTGTCTTTAGGTTTTCTGCATCATCGCAGCCATCCCTCCGTCAGCTCCATCAAAGATGAGCCTGCTCGATGACAGGCGAGCAGCCGGAGGAAGCTGGAGGAAAACAGCCGCCTCATTTACCAGCATTACTAATGGTGAAAATAAAGATATCTGAACCACCTACATGTGCTTGTGAACTTATTTTCAGCATGTCATCTCGGAAGCTTTGTCTATGTTAGCACTTTATTAGAGGACAGTCTCTACACATTATTAAACTATCAAAAGATAAATAAATGGATTGGCCCTCGAACATTTTTCACCCTGAAAGAACTAAATTGTTTTGTATTCTGAGTCAGATGCATGGCTGATAAACAGCCTTACCCCGTCTGGTTATAGCTGAAAGGAGCCAAAACATTTTGACAGCACTGACTAATATCTTGTTTGCTTAATAGCTTTCCTTGCCAGCATCCATGTATCTCTAAAACTGAAGAAGAAGCAGAGGGAGAGAAATATTTATCCTTCAGAGATCGAGGTAACTGTGGGCTAAGCGCTATAAAGTAATTCATCTCAAATTCTGTAGAGACGGCGGTTCAGAAGGAGGAGAAAAATGTAGAGCATAGTTGAGATACAACACATCTGACACATCTCTGCGGTGATGTGTGAGATGAAACCGACATGGTATACATTTCTGAATGTTGGAACGCACGATCGAAGGCTTTGTTCTGGAGTAAAAACATGTAACCTATGTGTGCATGTAAGGCTGTCTTTGGGGTGTTTAAAGTGGAATCACACAAAGTGTACAGCAGGTCGAACGCGAGTAACCACCTGGTTTTATTTCACCATAAAAACATTAAAGGAGCCAAGCTCGCTCTGCCAGGAAGTAACTAACTCCAGATAGCAGCACCTGCAAGGCTCATGTCTTACTGTGAATTTGCTCTTTTTGCAGTCAGTCGTACTCAACCATCTGGAAAACATCTGTATTTGCAGCACATTTTCAGAATTATTAAACCCAATCGCTACTCTTTTACTTTTATGGCGTAAGAGGGAGACATGAAAAATATTTTAACTTATGGGTCATTCCACCTCATATCGCTCATCACATTTTTAGATCATTGTCTGCTCAACCACCTGTGTATTGCTTGAAAATCTAATGGTTTAAACTTGGATGACTATAATCTAGCTGTGAAGTTTCAGCCTCGTGTATCAAATACTTTTTTGGACATGTTTTGTTTTTCTTTTCTGAGGCAATGTTTCAACATGAATATCTCAAAAATGTCCAAGATAAAAGCCTAAAACTTTCTCTGATCTTTCTTTCTCCGTAAGATAGAATTAGGGTCTGTAATTTGGAAACAATGCTTAAAAATGTCTGGGTGGATTGAGCAAACACAACAAGTTGCACACTAGAGACGTCAGCTCATAATTTAATATGAAAGAACAAATTTCAGGAGCTTCCAGATGTAAGTCTTATTATAACGGAGAAAGTTATCTTGTAAAGTATATGCATATTTGTTATTTTCAAGACCCACTGGATGAGTCTAATAATGATGTTTAATTTTGAAATATACAAAAATGCAACAAATACTGATTTTTTCTTGTACATACAAATAAATATTGCACAATGTTGTATCTTTAAATTTGAATGCAGACTGGAGCTGGTCGAGCAGATGGCCCACAATAATTTGAGATAAATTGACCCTTATACCAACAGTTTTGCAGAATGAGGCAGTTTTAATGCATATTTATAACCAAAGAATCAGAAGTTACACTCAGTTTCAGCAAAGATTGCTGTGTGCGAGTTATACAATCCACATCTACCTATCGTGTTTCAATAACCTTTAAAGTGAGTGAACAATGAGTTAGCTCATTGTTTAGCAACAAACAGACGCACATGATGGAGTAATTCCGGCTAAAGAGCTCAATGTCCCCTTTAGGATTTAGCAAAAGCCAAAATCAGAGTTTAAAGAGAGTCAAAATTCACTAAATGAATGATAGTGTTTAAAAGGTGATACATAACACAAGTGTTCACTATTTGCTTCCACAAAAAATGTCTCTAAAATCAGTTATTGCAGGTTTGAATTAATAACCCCCCCCAAAACAGACAGTTTTTGTTTTACTGGGGTAATTAAATGTTTTATTGTTATTTTGTTGCTGTATTTCACACTGTTTGGTTTTGGTGCAGCCAAACTAGCCGATTCCCTTCAAAAGGCTGTGGTTTCACTTTTAGTGTAGAGAGTGGTATCGCTCATCTAATTCAGTCCAACAACAAGACGCAAACAGAAATGAATTAACCGACATCACATTAGTAATGTTCACAACAAAAGATGGAAATAAAATATAAGGTAGTGTTGTTTCATATAATTTAACACAGAAAACAAAATAAGTATGATATTACTATATATAATCACTGACGCTGGTATTTTATCTTAACCTGCAATTAAACAGTCAACACAACAGACACTCTACTAGTGTTAGTCTATGTTTTTTCCTGTTGTGCAAAGAAAGCTCAATGTACAATAATGTAGAGTTTGATCAGTACAATCAGTAATATTCTGTTTTTTGGTTTTGAGGCGTGGACGTCATTTTGGTTTCTTAAAGCAAAACATCAACGGCAAAACAGGCAAAGTAACATTCAGAGACACAACGTGGCACAAACACACAAACAAAGCGTATGCGAGCTACCACTACGTGTGTCAGTTAAGCTGGTATCTTCCTGATGATATTCTCTGTGTTCTGTTACTATTTGGCACTTAGTGTAGATTAAAGCACTTGTTCTGGTGACTCTATTCTCTATACTTTACTGTACAACAATAGACACACTGGCAGGCAGTTGCACAGGCAGTGTTAAAGCTGAATCTGTGCTGCGGCCTCTGTGGCGGGTCGGCAGTGTTGGCTCTGGATGTGGGAGATCTGCAGGATGGGCAGCAGCAGCTGAAATGCATTCTGGATGTAGTTGGTGCTGTTGGAGCCCTGCGGATAGGAAATCATAAGTAGATGTAGCATAGTGCTGAACAATATATATGCATATATACATATATGTATATAATTGAGAGTTTCAAAGACTGATGGCTTGGGGACAGAAACTGTTCTCTTGCTATTCTGCTCCAACAGCTGTAAATCCTCTAGCTAGACACCTGTAGTGAGAATAATCCATGATGGGGATGGATGGAATATAACAATGCTACATGTGCACAGTTTGTGTGCACAGCTCTGGATGTTTCTGGTCATCCAGAAATTCCTCGAGGCATTAAACAGGTGCTTTGCTTACAAGAAAACAATGCCTCCTGGCATCGCTGTCACAGAGATATAACAATAAAAATGAGGAAAGATTTGTTTCTAGAGATGCAATTTGTAAAAAAAAAATGCATTCTGAAAAATGTTGAACAAGTCTTTAAACGCTGTGTGGATCTCGTCTGAGTGCCTCTTAAAACTCAGTTCCCATTGCATTAGTGATGATGATCCTGATCATTTATCTGTCACTCATCATGAGACTGCTACATCATTAATTTTATCCATTTTTATTTTTATTCACGATGTTCAAAGTAAAAAAATCTCACCTCTAGCAGCACACTCTCTACCAGTGGGTTCAGCTCTTCTGCTTTCCTCTGGCCCTAAAAAAGAGAGGCAGTGACACTCGTGAGATCAATAAAAGATGATGGAGTAGCAGAAAAACACAAGTACAAAGACAAAGATCAAAAATTATTTTACTACTGTCAGCAGAGCCTATGAAAAAACCCCCAAACAAACAAAAGAAACAGTGACTTGATCCAACAAACAAATACTCACACATCAGCTGTCTGATATATCTCCTGCTACATCTAAAAAGCTCTGCTGTCACTGAGTCACGTTGTTGTAGTGGGTGAAATGTTTTATTACAATGAATACGACCACTGTATTTATTATGAGTCAGCTCTACAGAGACTGCTCTGTTGGCATAAATACTCATTAGAGCACCCCGTGTGTATTCATACAACTTAAAATAGGCCCCAACTGAACTAAAGTTAAACCCCAATGGATACTTTTTGACAATAACAAACATTATTAGAATAGTCACAATCATCCCTAATGTTCACACACCCACATGCACACACACTCTCACCTACCCCAACATCGAGCAGCGTATCAGAGAACTTCTTGGCCAAACACTCCACCTCCTTACACATGGCACATGTCAACCTGCAATAAGAAGAGTGGATTTGAGCATGCATCACTCCTTGGAGTAGTGATACTATCTCTTCCTTGACCTCTCTCTACCTCACAGATACACACACACAGACATGCAGACACACATTATGTGCAAATGGATTATTTCTTCACATTTAGTTTTTGCTAGCTCTTTAATTGTAGACCTAATGCCATACACACCTAACTGTTCTTATTTTAGTGCCCCTCAATCCCCTTTTCTCTCTGTCCTCCTCTCTCCTTGGTACCAGGGGGATTCACCCAAATGATCCTGGTAAAACAGATCCTTATCAAAGCCTTCCCCAAGCTGCAGTATCTGCCCTAGCACAGGGCCGAAAAAAAGGAAAATCAGACCCTCTAACTGGACCGACTTTAGCTTTGATAACAGCACGTTTTTCATAAGCTTATGCACACGTGAACTGTGCAACGTTTATTTTCATCATTTTTGACCAACATCTTGTGTTTATGATGAGCGTGTTGGATTGTTACGGCAAGTTATCTCCAGCACATCCCAGTGGGGTTAATGTCTGGAGTCTGTTGCGTCTAATCCACGTGAAAATGACGTCTCCTATTCCCTGAACTCCCTGAACCACTCTTTTACAATTTGAGCCTGATGAATCCGACCCAAGCACATTGGAAGAAAACATTTACTAAAGGAAAAACCTGGTCATTCAGTATTTTCAGGTAGTAAGCTGACCTCAATTTCTGAACCAATCCCAGATCGTAACACTGCCCCCACAGGCTTGTACAGCAGAAACCAACACGATGAATGCATCACTTCACCCGCCTCTCTTCTTGCCCTGATGCACCCATCACTCTGGAACAGAGTAAATCTGAACTCATTAGACCACATGACCCTTTTTTCATTTACTCCGATCTTTATGCTCCCGAATATACTGAAGCCCTTTTCCTGATTAGCCTCACTGATAAGTGGCTTTCTTAAGGCTACACAGCTGTTTAGTCCCAATCACTTGAGCTGTTCTCGCACTGTGTGTGTGGAAAGGCTCTTACATGTTGATTTTTTATCATTTCATTCCAATTTTAGCAGTTCCAACAATCTCCTTAGTTGTTTTCTTCGCTTGACACAGTCCAATAATTTCAGTGAAACGCAGTAACAGCTGACACGGTTGTCTAAGAAATGATAAGCTCTTATGTATTTGCCTAGTTAAATCCAGGTGGTGACTTGTCTTTTGGCCAGGCAGTGTATGCGACTGTTTCAGTCTTCTTTGCTTGTGAACCTAACCTCAACAATCACAAATGCCAAATCCCAAACATTTCCATTATTTCCCTTAGCAAAGACATAACAACAGCTTATATTGATCTCCTGGAGGCTTACCCTAACCCGTACCATAACCTTGAACCTGTCAAGGGGATACCCACAGAAGGAAGTTCCCACAATGTAAGTGTGCAATACAAGTACACATTCACACACATACCTGGTGAGGACGTGTGCCTGGTCTCTGGCTGGTTTCTCTTGCTCCTGGCCGTGGAGGATGAGCTCCGCCACCTTGTGGAGCTGCTCGATGCTGCGAGCCGTCACTTCTGCCAGACTGCTGACCGATGACAGGTAGATGGCCTGATGAGAGGAAGGTGAGGGTATACACACACACACACAGAATAAGTGATTCAAATCAAATAAGGCAGTGACAGCAGGAAGAAAAGGTGACGGAATTTAAACTTGAAAGCAGAAGTCATAACAGTGCAGATGAGACGTCACCTCTACAGATATGGGGTCGCTCTCCTTTGCCTCTTCTCCTCCCTTCATCTCCTCCTCCTCGCCCTTCTTCTCCCCCAGCTCTTCTCCGTCTTTCTTCTTCTCTTCCTTTTTGTTCTCCTCTCCTCCTGGCTGGTCCTGCGTTTCCCTGCCAACTGTCTCTGTAGTGACAGGTTGTTCCACCTTGCTCACCCAATCATGGGCCCTCATTCGAGCCTGGAGATGCATAATTACCACTCATCAGGTCTGCATGAAGACACATTCCCACCCTGATCCTGATGTATGCTAATTAGATGCATATACATGGATATATGCTAATATTGGTTTTTATATATGTGAATGTGATTATGCAGGATGGCTTTAGGGGCTGATAACTTTTAAATTAGCTTTGCAGCAGGATGCAGAGTTACTATGTTGAGTGTAGATGCAAAGATGTGTATTTTTGTAGCTTTGTGGACCGTTTTCTCAGAGCAAATAGGAAGAATGATTGGTGGTTGTTAGAATATTCCTGGTACTAAACTACACTATGGAATTTGAAATGCATGATTTCAACACAATTTCATAATAAAACGAGGTATAAACTAATACTCATAACACAGCTTTATAGAAGAAAAATCAAAGATTTTCTTTCCAAATCAGAATCATATCACTATGTGAAGGAAACTATCTGTGCATTACACCTACAGGAGTGTTTATGACACCCCAGAAAAAAGACAACAACCCTTCTCCATCAAACTTTAGAGCAGGCACGATTCGGTCAGGCAGGTGGTGTTCATGTGGCACTCGCCAAAGCCAGATTGATGATGTATTGCTTGCGTGCTGCTTCTCAGCCACAGAAACCCGAGTCATGAAGCACCGGGCGCAGTTTTTGTGCTGATGTCGAAACCCTGCAGTTACTCAGTCAGCAGAGCACTATGTGCCTCAGCACTCTGCAATCCTGTGCTGTAACGTTACGTGACTTGCGGTGATTCCTAAATGCTTCTGCTTTGCAGTAATACCACTTACAGTTGACTTGTTGCAACAGCTGAATCAGAGTTGCAACACTGGCATTTCTCTATCACAGTGCCACCTTCAAATTCACAAATGTTTGTAAAGGCAGGCTGCCTTTATATACCTGTGGCCACGAGACTGAAAACACCTGGATTCATAAATGATGTGGCTCAATACCTTTGTCCATATAATGCAGAATGATATGACATTCAGAGCACAGACAGTATACTGGCTACTTCCTAGACTTCTGTACAATCAGACCTCTTTTTGAAACCAGAGGAGTCGCCTCCTTCTGGACATTAGAGGAAATACAGGTTTTAGGCAATTCAACACCAGCTTCGCTTTTCAGCCACACAACTAAGGTCTGTATTTTATACACAGTCTGTGATCTAAAGGCTCGTCACAGACAATGTACCAGAAGGCAAAAAGGCGCTTCACCCACTGATGGTGCTGATGTAAAGTAGTAAGTGTCAGTAACTTAACAACCAGTGTTGCCAATAAAAAAATATAAAAGATTGTATTTATTATTAAACTGTACAATTTACAGAAAAGACTTAATTTAAAATTGATAGCAAAATGCAGGATGGATGGATGGATGGATGGATGGATGGATGGATGGATAGATGAAAACTACTGGCATCTGTGTGAGTGAGTCACCTTGTTGAGTTTGTCCGGCGTGGCGGCAACATGAAGTTCAAAGAGCAGCTCGGTGAGAACACTCACAAACTCCTCGCCATCAGCAGCTGATAAAAATGCACAAAAGGCATGCACCACCTCGTGTCAGTTTACTTAAATACACAAAGCACGTGTTAAAGTGTGATGCTACATGCATTTACACCACATGTCAGGAATCAGTCGATTTACTCCATACTGAGATCACGAAGCGTATATTGTTGTTGTCATGCCAACGTAATTCAAACTCCTGTGTATAAATTACAGCTGGAATTGTAAAACATGCAGATTCGGCGCCTGGATCTTATGGATTGTTTCTGTTGGCTTTTCTTGAGTCTGCAAATGTGTCGGTGGCCCCTGAACACCAAACGCTGGATCAGGCATCCTGTTCAACCCTCCAAGCAAAAGGGCGCCTGCCTGCTTGGAGCTGTGCACCTCCATGACATCCCCTGAAGGTGCCCCTCACAAACCCTTTAAAATGTAAAGTGGTGAGATGTGACGAGACCAAAACTTGGCATCACACTGACACAGTTTCACTCCAGTAGAACATTTTCTACTTCTTTAGCAGATTAGGAACAGTCACCGTCATCGCTGATTCCCGTAAGGATCCAAGGTTTTCAGGGCTTTTAGGAAGAGGAAATATAATTTGGGTAAGTTCTAGGATGCAGAGCATATAAGATTATTTGACATGAAGCAGATGTTTAAGTGAAAATTTGGATTCTTGAACTCTAATTACGACATAATATCACAGATTGATGTGACTTGTCAGAGTCATAGGAGAGTGAATAAAACAAAAATGTCAGGTCAGATAATAAGACGTTTGGGATCAAAAGGGTGGCTGATCATAACCCTAGGTAGACCTACTTGTCAGGTTAGGTTACCTGTACCAGTGACGATATTAATGCAATATTATTAGAGGCTGAACTGGGTCAGAACAAGAGAGTTCAAGCAAAGGAATGCTATTTTTTAGTTTATGAGGAAAAGGTCCAGATTTTCTTAATTTATTTTTTTTTCATGGAGTTTAGATGACCTCCATATAAACAAAGAAAAGAACATATTTTTGTGTGCTGACAGAGCCTGACTCAAGGATGACAACGCAGTTAATCTGGTCACGTTTTCACTGAAGCCAGGCAGTGTCTTTCATCTCGTTATAAGATGCTAAAAGATCATCCTGTATCAGTAACAGGAGAAGGAGGGGTACTCAGGCCATTTTTCATAAGTTTGTTGCCTCATAAGAAACAAAGGAAAAGTCATTGCCTCACTTTTTTCCTGCAATGTTGCTGAAACTGGAGAAGGCTGTGTAAACGGCTTTAAACAGCAACCAAATACCACAGGATTAGTCTTTGTGTCTGAAATTGATGGAGCACGCTTTTAAAAAGCACTCTTTGAATCTGCACAAACTAACTTTCTGCACAACTGCACAAACTTTGGAAAGATTAAAACTAAAATAAGTGAGCTAAAGCTCCCTGAGGAACAACAGCAGGCTGCCCACAGCCAGCATCAGAGATAAGCGCAGTCATGAGTGTGTTCAACACCAAACCCTGTTTTTAACAGTTTGGGTTATCATTTCCCATCCAGGTGCCTCTGATCCCACATTATCAGGAGTCCCAAAGTCTGTCAAAGGCCACCTGATCCTGGGTCAGCGCTAAGGGACCACCTCCACCTACAGCAGGTCTAGCAGTCGATCTGGGTCACTCACATAAGGGGGTAGAACAGTGTAATTGGGAACTAAGATCACCGTTATCCTTCGTCTGTCCTCCTCCTTCTGTCTCCATATCCTCCTCTTCCTCTTGCTTGATGAAAATCTCCTTGATGTAAATCAGCTCCTTCTTCACCTCCTCCTGCTCCTCTTTGGTCAGGGAGGAGAGGAAGGCTTGAACCTAAAATCACAGCTGCAGGTAAACTGCTTGAAACAGGCAGTGTTTCTGAAGCGCTTTCTGTATTCCCGACACTCGTGCCTTACCTTTGCTTCACTCTCATTGGACAGAATCTCCAGGGCCTCCAGGTGTGACAAGCCCTGGTAGTCATCAAAAAGAATACCGTAGTGAGCTGTGGGAGCACTGATAGGCTGGTTACTCAGACGGGCCCGCTCCTTCTCCTTGGCTTCCTTCAACATCTGAAAAAAGAAAAAAAAAACAACAACGATATAAGTTAGCAGGAACACCAAAAGCACACACTACACGCAAACACACACACACACACACACACACACACACACACACACACACACGACACACAAGTTTCAGATTCATTTCTTATCTGACAAGATGAGATGAGATGGTCAGTTGCATGCCTGACTAAGTGACGCGGTCTTTTGCATCAGAGTTTTGGTCTTTTTAAAACCCGGGTCACTCTCTGCAAGAACAGTCATGGTCTTCTTTCCAATGAACTCCAAGGCATCCAAGCCTCCACTGATCACTGACTTACCCTGAGAGACACAGAGAGACAGATGCAGAGCGAGGAAGGGTGGGAGGGGAAAGGCAGTTCAGCAAACTACAGTAGCCTGTTAAAGAAAACAATAAAAAAACAAAAACAAAATAGGATTGACCAACAAAATTGTAAATTTAGATTGCACACTTTTATAAAATGTTGTAATTTAAATAATATCATACTGAAAGTTTGCATACTGAAAACTAAATGAATTCAGTTAAAAAAATATGAGCTTGCTCTTGGTTTATTGAGGTCCATGAGCGCCAAAATGAATGAAATAAATACATTGTTAACTAATTAAATGTGTCATGAATCAATTAACCCTTTAAATCTCAGTCAGTTCAGTCAGGAACAAAGAGGGAAAAAAGAAAGTGAATGTTTTTGCAAAATATTTAAGTAGGATTGTAATTTTAAAACTGCAGCCTTCTGCCAAAAATCAAGAGATCATTGCTTACAATCCATAACAGCTCACAACTGCTTCCAGTCTGATTTTCAAAGCACAGATGATGTCTTTAACTTTAACTGCGCTCCTTCACACAGCAGGAAATCGAGAGGCAGAGGCATGTGTTAATGAGAAATATTTCAGCTTACTAAAACTGTGAATTAGGAGGTACTTAATACGTAACACAAATAAATAAATCGTTGACAGCACTGAAGGGGCTCGACTATTCTATCGACCTTGGCTTGCCATCGAACACAGATTGAGGAATGCCGCAGGGAAGGAGAGGAGAGGAGCTGGCAGCGACATCCAGAGGAGGATCAGTAAATCAAGGACTGTCTTCTGCAGCGTGGACGCTGTCTGAAGTCATCACAGTCAAGCACTCTCACCAATCTGAGGCTATAATAGAGCTGTGCTGTGTCTGCTGTAACTCTATAGGCTAAATTAGTTAAAGGGTTAACTAATTAAATAGGTTAAGCTCTGTAGAGTTCATTCTTTTTAAAATCTCACTTATATTTTGAGACATCTTATTAAACAGTTTATTTTGGATTAACCTGATTTTGTAGATTAAATAAGCCCCACTTTCAGAGTACTTACTTCTATTTGCATCTACTTGTCTGCTAATACTGTAGCATTCAGGGTTAATAGGGAAGCTTTTCAATTATGTTTGCAGTTCAGCAGCAGTTTTATATGCTTATACCTTAGGAGCAAAACTGTGACACCACTAGTGCATTATACTGATCACTGACTTATCCTGAGAGAGACAGAGAGAACCTGAAATCTAAATATTTAAAAATTTTGCCAGGAGGAAGGAGAATGACTGAGGGCGACCATAAAAAACTCTCACTAAGTCTAAAAGTCTCAGGAGACTGCTGTGGATCTGATTAAACTGAACGACCTCCAAACATTCGGTAAAGCACATCATCAGAAACAAGCGCAACTCCATCACACAGACAGCTCTGCTGTGGACACCAAAGTGCAAAAGAGAGCGCCCTAAGGCCACACGGCAGCAGACTGTCGAGGCGGCATTATGGGCACTAAGAAAACAAGACGACTCTTCATATCTGAGTACATGACTGCCTGGTGAAATGCATGATTTAATCGCCACTAACACTCTTTCATGACATGGTTTGGAAGCTTCATCAGATGGATACCTTTTGTGTGTCTCTCTGTGCGTGTATGTGTGTTCACTCACAGTGTTTTGTACGGCATGTGTGATTGTAGAGAAAACGCCCCTGCTAGAAGCTGTGGCTGCAGTAGGAGAAGACGACTCCCCGGAGTTGGACAGGTCAATCTCTCTGCTTTCGATTCCTCCTTCTGTCTTCTCCTCCGCTCCCTCCTCCTCTTCCTGTGCCTCCTCTCCAACTGAGGTTCTGTGGAGACGAAGTGCCTCTCCTGCCTTCACCTTTACTGAGGTCAGGCTTTGACCTGCACACAGAAAGCAGCAAATTAAAGACTCACATACATGAGGAGAAGTAGACATTGATGGTCTATCTCTCCTGCTTGCCAGCGACATTTCTCATTACATATATAAAAACACATGGTCCTATAATAATCCTGGCTGAAATCTATGAGCCAATTTTGAAACCGCAAGAATGATGGCAGAAGTAAGACAAGAGATAAAATGTTTCTTCACTTGCTTATGGAAGGACTCTGTGCTTGTCTGTTACTATCACCTTGCTATCAGGTCCCTGCTACTGCAGAAATACCGTACCAGCGATTTCTGAATCGCTACACATGAGCAAATACACATATAGATATTGTTAAAGTGTTTATGTGATGACAGTGTGTATTTTCAAATTGTGCATCTTGGAAAACATTGCTGCACCACAAATCGTGTACAGATTTGGGTGCAACAATGTTTGGGTCCTTTCATAGTTATGGTGTATTTGACATTCCTGTGTTGGTGTTTGTGCATCGTCATTTGTGCAACTGACCAGTCATGTTGCTGTGATGTCACAGCTGTGCAATGGAGGGGAAAAAGAAAACAAATAGCTCTGTTTTTATAAAACACCCTCCTGGAATAAATAGTAAGCACTGCAAGTGCTTTCTTTATTAATTTATACAATATAATAAATTTACTATGGAGTTAGGTTTTTGTTAGCCAAATTTAACTCATGTTAGTTCGCTAGTAATAGCTTTCAATAGCATTAGCTACCTTCTCAGTTAATGCTAACTGTACGCTCACACAACATCACTGGTCAGTTTCAATGTTGACCCTGGACCAAAATTATTATGGTGACGCAAGAACAACATCAACATGGGGATATCAGATTGTGCCACAGTTATGCACAACTGGCCAATCACAGGGTGAAATGTAATTCAGTTCAATTCTATTCTATTCATACAGCACCAAATCACAAGGCCACAATGCGCTTAATATTGTAAGATAAAGACCCAACAATAATACGGAGAAACAATCAGATGACCCTATGGGCAAGCACTTTGGCGACAGTGGAAAGGAAAAGCTCCCCTTTAACAGGACGAAACCTCTGGCAGAACCAGCTCAGGGAGGGACTGGTGGTGAGTGAAATGGGTGTAAATGTGAAGAAAAGAATTGGATGAGAAAAACCTGGGACATACCCACTGTGGAGGTGGCAGTGGTCAGAAGAGATTTTCCCCATGAACTCCAAGCTCCCCAACCTTTTTCTTTGTCCAGGAATGACTTCTGTGCGCAAATATCCATCATAGGAAAGGAATAAAACTGTTAACTGTTTGGTCTATAATATGTGTGAAAGTACAAAACAAATGACAATCACAAATCTCTAAATACATATCATAATTGCTTGTTTATTATTACATATTTCAAAATGTCAATATGAAGCTGTATTATACATAGAAAGGCTGGATCTTAGCTTTAAGGAAATTCATGTATCATGAAAACAGAAAATAGCAGTTTTCATCAATCAAAATAACTAACGAGAAGTTAATAGGCTTTGGCTTTGTCAAGCTAAAAGACAGTGTAACACCTTCAGTGTCACTTATTAAAGATTTCAGTGATTGTATGTACATATTTGAGCCTGTATATACAATTTCCTGAATAAAAATCCTAAATATATTCAAAATTCTTGTTTCTTTGAAGTTCTTTAAAACTGTGTGAAAGTGTATCTATGAGACATTTTCCTCTCAGTGCTTTGTGTCAAGGAAACATAAATCAAACTTCAGCTTGTGAAACAAACCTCCACATCTTCCTCTGCAGCCTCTGTGTCTGGCTCCAGGCTCACTGGTTGGTCACATTCAGTCACCTGACTCTCTGCAGGAGACTCTGGTTGGTCAGCCTGACCCTCTAATGTCTCAGAGGTGGTGGTGTTCTCTGTGGTCGACTGCTCTTTGGACTGATCAAAACTCTCAGGGGAGAAAAGAGGCTGCAGTGGATCTGCAGGGCATGTACCGGCTGCTGGTACATCCTGACCGAGGCTGGGAACAGGGTCGGGGGGCTGAACAGGTGGAGGGGTGGGGTCTGTGGAGGGGTCAGCATCAGAAGAGGCAGCCTGAGACATGATGATCTGCAAAAAGTTGGATTTTTAGTGGAAAACTGCTCATCTGTGTCTTTCGTATAAATGCACTTTCCCTAAAACAAAAACACTGTTTATACAAATCTAGGCATAAAGTGGAAACACTCAGTTCTTACATGTTTTATCATGTGTGAAACTCTTGAGGCCTGGCACATTCACACAGCGTTTAATTATTAGTGTGAATTAGACTTTTCATTGGGATTAACTTTAGTGACACTAAACAATGTTCCTCAAATTATGAAGTACTAAGAGTACCAACTGTGTAAACTGTTCCGTGCCAAAGAGGATTGAGGAAAAAGTCAATCAAGCTGTGTCTGTATCCCACACATACATCATAAGAGGTCTGATTGGGCTAAAAACATCTGGCTTTAAGGACTGGGAGCTTTTTTCTGCAGCTCACTGTACTTGCAATTGAACATGTTGTAAGGGACTTTTGTTGATAATATATAATGTATTAAATAACAATTAAAAAACTGGGGTATATAGAGACTCCTGGACCATTTAAAGCAGGGGTGTCAAACATAAAGCCCGGGGGCCACAATTGGCCCGGTGACGTCTCGAATCCGGTCCCTTGGACAGCTTTAGAAAGGGGCGCATAGATTTTGAACTTTTGACTGAATTTTCATAAGTTTCACAGATTTTCCTATTGATAAAGACCAACCACCTTCATTGCTGCAATTTTACACAGGTATTATTAATTTCTCTGGTCCCACCCACTTAAGATCAAAATGGGCTTTATGTGGCCCATGTAAAAGGAGTTTAACATTCCTGGTTTAAAGTGATGTAGAATAAGTATTTTTTTAAAAAAATATATAAATAAAAATGAAAATCATAAAAAATGACAACTTGGATTTCTACCCCATCCATCCCTCTCAGTCACATGCAGCAGTCCCTGAAGACACACCCAGACCCCCTTCTTACCGGTCACCTGCTCCTTACCCAGCTCAGCCCAGGCCAGGTGAGAGATGTAATCTCAGGAATGCCTGTCTTGGGTCTACACTGGTGCCTCAGATTTGGCTTGGGAATTAGTGATTGACACCATTATTTAACACACACCATTTTCAGTGCATGGGAGATCCACGTTTAGCCACTGTGGCATCAACAACCAAAGGGACTCCACTTGAGTGGGTATCTCTTTTATCTCACCCTGGTTTTTACTTAAGGTGCAGTACCATTTATTCTTATTTTTGTTTTCTTTTTAGCCCTTTATTATTTATTTAACTTATTTATTTCCATATCTTAAAGTTGCAGTTTGTCTTTGTATTTTCTCTTTGAAGCATTCTAGGGTGCAGGTGTGCATTAAATAATCTGTAAATAAAGAGTCGAGTTTCTATCTTATTCTAAACTGTTGCAGCAACGAACAATTATCCCGATTCTCTAATAAACACGATGGATACTATTTATTTTATTTGGCCTGGAATTAGAGACATTTTCTCGCTATTCTCTCCTTTTTTTCCTCTTCTCGTTCCCTTCAACCTCCCACCATATGGTAGCAGATAGCTGTCCCTCAATGAAGCTAGATTTGTTGGTCGCTTCCTATTAAAAAAGAGTTTTTCCTTCCCGCCATTGCCAAGTGTCGTAAATAAGTGAGTGAGGTTTTAAATGTGATTTTTTTTTTTTCATTAAAGCTGCAGTAGAAAGTGCCGTGAGGGGAATTGTTGCTGTGAACAACTAAATAAAACTGCACTCAACTGAAAGAATTTTGACAACACAGAATTTTATATGTGCTATAATTAAAGCGACAGTACTGCTGGTCATTTCATGTCCGATGTTGCCATCTTGTGTTCAGTTGCTGTACTCAGATGCATATGACTATCACTCAGTGATTTTATTACTGTTAAAAGGAGTTTTCTGCCAGAAAAAGGTCCTTGTGCAGAACGTTTTTTGGTTTTTTTTGTTTTTTAAATCAGAAGAGCTGGTGTGGTTAAAAATAATAATTAATATATATATATAAAACTTCACAAAATAGAAAAATATGTTTTCACCCACACAAAAAAAATGCTTTAAACAGATACTGGAAACCACGGTCTCATAATTCTCATTTTGCATTTTGAGCAGTAACAATAAGCTTGCACTTTTGACATAAATTATATAAACATCTTTTCCTCTGACTCATATAGAGCGTGACAGCGTGACAAATAATAATTCCCTAATGCTAACACCCAAGTAAGGATGTATTAAAGACTGCCCTGCCTTTTTAGTGCGATTTATAGCATTAATGCAACGTGACAGCATAGGCAACGCTGTATAAGAGACAGGCAACAAAGAGCACTGTTATGCTCCACTTTCACGCTAACATGAATGGATGTTTCTCACTTCCTAAACACATACAAACACACAAAAACAAAGCGATGCAGCAAATTTATGAAAGACTAATCTCAAGTTGAACTGCAGTTCTTCGCTTGTATAGTCAAAGGAAAATTATAAAGCTGGGAGACAGTTTTGTTTTCATGAAAGTGACAGTGCAGCTCACCCGTTTGGTGCCAGCCAGCGGCTCTTCCGCCCCGCCACGTCGGCAGGACGGTGGTCTGTGACTGCGCCAAAGAGTAACAGCTGACAAGAGAGTTCTGTGCCTCGGGAGCGGCTCTGATGAGCTAAGCTAACACAACTTCACAGACGGGCAAAAAACTACAGCGCACACAAAAACAAACTGTACGTGTGTGTGTGTTTTTCCTCCAATAATTAGAAAACGGCACCACAGTTTCAATATAGCATTCTGTTTCAGAATGCGACCGCTGAATAAGTTAGGCCAGTCATAAAATAAATGACGCCAGTCAAAATAGCAGCGAAGTTGCATCTATGTAGGAGTGAATCATTTCAGTTCTTCTGGCTCTTTAGAGGAGCAACACCTCTATTCTGAAGCTCAGTGAAACGAGAGTCCGTACAACAGGCTGCTGTTACACGCAAAACCCCACAAAAACAAATAAAACAAAACAGACTAAAATGAGTACAACTAGTGATGACGAGTACGATTTATATACATATTAATCTGCTTGCTCGCTCAGTGGCTCGTTGGTCTAGGGGTATGATTCTCGCTTAGGGTGCGAGAGGTCCCGGGTTCAAATCCCGGACGAGCCCTCACTTTTTCTTACGTTTATATCATCTCTAATATGCACAACACAGGAAATCCAAAGTAAAGGGCTATTGCACGTAATGAGTATGCAGCTGTATTTTTTTAGTCCCTCAATGTTGCATTCTTATAGTAGTAACAGTATTGCTGCAAGGCAGTGTAACATTTTAACATTTCTAACTTTGAAATAAACTATAGGTCACAGGTTTGGTATTTAGTAAACAAAGAACAAATATGTTTTATTTGAATTCAACTACTCCACCTCTCTCACTAAGAAAATCTAGTGACATTAAAAGTCATGTTACAGTCTTTTAACACTCTTGTGTTCTCCTTATCCCAAAAATAATCATCACTAAGCTGATGATAACCATTATTTCACTGCTGTTCTGTCTGGTTATCATCAGTAGGGATCAAGCATTCATAAACTGGCACACCTCTTTTGATCCACACCTGACAACTGTAACAATTGTAAGTGCTGTCACTTCATTTTCTTTGTGGGAGTTCCCTGAACAGAGAGATTAAATTGCACTTGACTGTAAAAACGTCCTTTCATGCTTTCTTCAGGTGCAAGGGGTGAGTGCTAGACTAAACATGCTGTGCAGTCACACATAAAGAATCCAAAAAGCTTAGAGTGAAGTCTCTGAAAATGGATGTTTTTATTTAAAAAAATTAAATCTGCTCAAATCTCTAATGCTCCATAACTACTTCATGATGCAAATGTGTAAAGATTTTACACCATAAGCTTTTTGTGTGGTTTGCGGCATTTTTGTAGGAACTACCTTCTGCAAACCACACATCACAGCAGATCTCAATACTATCTTGTAATTTTTTCCTTTTGCTCTTACGCTACCCTCATACACATATCACCCTCGACCCTCATTTCCACCCACTTTGCCTTGTCTTTACCTCTCTTTGTGTACTGTCCAAGTATTTAAGCTCATCCACTTTCACCTTTCCATCTGTCTCCCTCTCATTCACACACATGCATTTTGCCTTACTTCGACTGACTTTTATGCCTTCACCTCTCCGGCCTGTCTTCCACCTGCGCCTACTGTCACTACAGATCACAAAGTCATCTGCAAACATCATAGTCCGCATCTATCAACCTGTCCATCACCACTGCAAACAAGAAGCTCAGAACTGATCCCTGATGTAATCCCACCTTCAGCTTGAACCCATCTGTCAATGCACCTCACCACTGTCTCGCTAGCCTCATACATGTTCTCAGCCATGCTCATACTTCTCTGCTACTGCTGACTTCCTCATGTAGCACTACAATTCCTCTCTCAGTACTACTATCATATGCTTTCTCTAGATCGACAAACACACAGTCCAGCACCTTCTGACTTTTCTGTGCTTCTCTATCATCACTCTCAAAGCAAAGCTAACATCCGTTGCGCTCTTTCGCACTATTAAGCTGCACTGCTGCTCACTGATCATCACCCCAGATCATACCTGTCTTTACTACACCACCTTATTCTTGAAAAATCAGTTCACTTCTCCATTCCCCAGGCATTCTCTCATACTCCAAGAATGTTTTAAACAATCTAGTTGAAGTCCCTCTCTCCTAGACATCTGCACCATTTATTCCTGCCTGTGGCTATCTCACTGTACAATCCCTCCATGTAAAACAAATGTACACACTGGGCAACAGCACCTTAATATCAACCATATTTATATATTTATGTAATTTGTGTTATATGGTGGAATTTTTATAATTAGAGTCATTTGTAGCTATTAGTTATATTTTATAACTTTGTAATATACTGTATAATTTTTAAGATTAAATATTTAGTTATTGTTCTTACAGTCTTGGAGAAACTGTGACTGATTCCCTGAGGAAATTATGTAAAGTTTTCCGACTAATACCGCCACAGGTATGTCTTCTGGACCTCCTGCCTTTCCACTCTTCATCGCTGCCCACACTTCCCGATTTGTTATAATTTCTCCATTTATTCTCCTCCCTCAGATGTTCTTCATTCAGCAGCTCCTCAAAGTACTGGTTTCCCAGCACACTCTTCACTTACCCTTAATCAGTCTACATCCTTTCCAGCTCAAAATCTCTGCCTAGCCAATTAATAAAAGTCCTTTTCTCCTTCTGTAGTATCCACAGACATGCACACACACTTTTCTCTTCTAAAATAAGCTAATTCACTAGCAAACAGGTGAACAAAAAAACAGAATCACAAACAACAATACATGCTTCAAATATTGCAATAACTTTATTAAGTGGTATGAATATTTTGTTTAAAAATGCTAAATTGCAGAAACACCATACGTTCACAGTTTGATGAGTTCCCTTTGAATTGCCAACGGTAAGATTTAATTAGAAAAAAAAAAAAAGACAGGGTTTATCATAAACACTAGAAATATGTAATAGAGTATCAAAATCATGCTTAATAAAAACCATTAATTGCCCGTTCAGTCTAATAATGAATTATAAAATATAGATATTAATATTACAATTGTATTTGCAAAGATACAAAAAGAAAAAAAAAACAAACAGAAAAAAAAACAAAAGCACAAACTGCAAAAGGCATCGAGGAGCAAATGCAGATCAGTTGAGCTGCTACATTCGGGGTGTGTGAACGTGTACATGCGAATAAATGGCGGGGTTACACCTTCTTGTATACATGACTAGAAAATGCCAAAAAAAACCAAACAAAAAAAAAAACAAAACAAAAAAAACCCAAGACAACTGCTGAACTGGACACCTTCCAATTAAACCCAAAAGCAAATGTGTGATAGAAAAAAAGAAAAAAAACACAACAGAAAAAACCAAACAAACAAACAAACAAACAAAAAAAACCCCCAAAAAAAACCCCCCCCAACCTGATGTGATTTAAAATGTCTGGCTTTGGGAATGTTAAATAATGTACTCATACATACTATTTATACATACATATATATATATTTATAAAATATATATAAAGTGCACATTGGAGATGTACAAAGGCGCCATTTAAAAAAGATAAAGAGAGAAAGTGTATTGCTCTCCAGCTGTGGAAAATTGTGCTCTAAAAACCTTTATGGCACTTTTAAAAAGAAAGAAGAAGAAGAAAAAAAAAAAAAGGTTTGGCAGCAGAATATCTGCTACAACAATAATCCCTGATTTGACTTTTAGGGGAATGATAAAGTATTAATTGTGTACAAGTTAATTTTCTTTTAAAACAAATGCATGTGTAGAGTGGGCTGGAATATAACTCAACTGCTCCTGAATATAAAAATTACAAAAAAATAAAAAAAAAATAAAAATTAATTTTGTAATTTCCCTGCCTTGCATTTTGCATTTTCTCCCCACCCCGTATCAAAGTGTGACACAATAATAAAAGCTACCTCGGTGTCACGTCACAAACCGAAACACAGTTCATAGATACAAACTCAACATAAGAAATCGGTAAAGACACAATTTCATTGCTTCTACCCTTAAACTGACCGGGTGGTGCCTTTTTCCTCACCGACACATTAATGCCCCTGTGCAGCAACTTTCACATTTCTGAATGAAAACATAAAAACACTTCACTGACTGAAACTGCCCACTAGACTGTTAAAACCCACGAGTACACAAAACCAAGGCTGAGTTGCTTTTAATAAGAGAGTGTATGTACAAGAGAAAGCGAGCGTTAGCAACCTGTCATCACTTCATGATCTGAGCTTGCAGAGGCAGATGAGGTGTGTGGTGTGTTTTTTTTTTTTTTTTTAATTATAGCAGATCCCGAAGGAGGAAGTTGGCACGAGTGTTTTAAAAAGAAAAAGAAAAAGAAAAGCTGAAGCATCTATGACACAATGCACAGTAGGCGTGATAGGATACATTCTGGAAAGTTTCACATTGTATTGGTGTAGCGAGCAAAAAAAATATGTATTTGTAAGTGTGTCCAAGTCCCAAACATTTACTTGAATGCATGTGAAACAAAAAGCTTTAAAGCTGGAGATCATGTTGCGCTGAGAAGCTTGTGAGCATGCCATGTGGCTTGCACAGACTGAACTGCTGTTTTGGTTGTGTAGCCACAAGAGGGCGCTGCTCTCAGGCCAGCTGAGGAGCTGCAAGCAAAAAGAAAAAAAAGTGTCTCGCCCTTCCACAGCTGATCAGAGGTTTGGTTCAGCTACCATATTTCTATAAAAATTAGCTGGTCTTAAATGTGTGAGCTGGCAACCAGCTTTTTCCCCCCCCTCTCTTTGGCTTAATGAGGTGAAAGGGTTTAAACATTAACCCTGAGGAAACATTTCCTCACTCCCTGTCGCAGTCCAGGTAAGGCCAGCCATTTCATTTTAAAGTCAAAGTGGTGTAGTCCAACACTGAACCCAGCACAGAGTTGCATTCAAGTTGCACGGCAGAGGGTTTCACACTAGGAGGTGTCGTTTCTTGTGTAAAGCCAGGTGGTCAGAGCGGGAGAAGCTGCGGTCACAGTCGGGACAGTGGAACGGTTTGACTCCCGTGTGCTTGCGGTAGTGTCTCGTCAGCTCGTCTGAACGGGCGAACTTCCACGTGCAGCCTTCCCAGCTGCACCTGTAGGGTTTCTCCCCTGCAAAGAGAGGAAATTACACAAGGTTTGTTAGAAGATGTCAAAAAGTTTGAGGCTTCTGGAAAAGCACGGCTGGTATATGAATGAAGGCTCACCTGTGTGTGTCCTGCGGTGTGCTTTGAGGTGGGAGCTCTTGGTGTACACTTTGTCGCAGCCGCTGAAGTCACAGCGGTGAATCCTCCGTTTTTTCAGTGTGTCAGGTGAATCAGCAGGGAAAGGGTGCCTTGTGCCCGAGTGGACTATTACTGATGGGTTGTTACCCCTAAAAGAAACACACAAAGGGTAGAAAAAGATTTTAAACGCTGGGGCTTTGTCCATCTTTGTCTAATGTTGCCAGCAGAGGGAGCAAAAGTCCTCTCTTATGACACTGAAACCCACAGTTTAACTTGGCTTCAATGCAATAACAAGTTCTGCCAGGCAGGAAGCTGAAAAACCCGCCTTTTCCAGTCAGCCACACCTTTGCCTTGCCCTGTCAACCTCTGTCAATCAATGTTTATAAATTTATCCTTGACCAACTCCAGGAGACTGAAAACTGTCAAACAGCAGGTGAATCTGCAACACTGTTCCTAGTCAGAGCACATCAAGTCCTGTTTCTTT
This sequence comes from Haplochromis burtoni, assembly GCF_018398535.1. Classification (NCBI taxonomy): domain Eukaryota; kingdom Metazoa; phylum Chordata; class Actinopteri; order Cichliformes; family Cichlidae; genus Haplochromis; species Haplochromis burtoni. The sequence continues at coordinate 1,591,417 of NW_024582471.1, forward strand.
GTGTGTGCAAACAAACGCACAAAATGTACCAGTTTTACAGTTACAAGAGAGAAGGAGTTGTCTTTCATCACTGTGTGTGTCAGTTGAGAGCAGGTGTCGAGTGCTGAAACATGATTCCACACAGATCAATTCTGCATAAAGGAATGTGCAGAAAATCCCCTAACACACACACACACACACACACACACACACACATATAGTAACTGTACGTACATATTGTTTATGAGGATGTGTGTGTGCTTTGTTGACAAGATGTGATGACACAAAGACGCACCCTCTTTTTTTCCCTTTAGGGTCCAATTATTTCATGTTTGGCACGATGACAAGAGCAGCCTGTAAAGGGAACCGCCCTAACAGCCAAAGTAAAAAAAACGAGGTGTACTTCACAGCACACACACAAGCACGGACATACACTAGCTGCCAGCAAGGGTTGACTATTACATGTGCATCCAACTTGCAATTATTTCTTCTGAGGAAAAACTTATTTTGCAGAGGGGAGGGGACCGGAAGAGGAAGGTAAGAAAGTGCAGGGGAGATGTTGGACAATGAACACAAAGCTTAATAAATCAATCAATCATAATAACAGTAATAATAATGAGGGAGAATGAGGGGAGGAGGAAGCAGAAGAGGAAGAAATAACCCAAACAAAAACAGTAGGAAGAGGAATGAAGGTGGTAACAGGACCCAGATGGCTGGCATGAACTTGTGACGTCTTAGATAAGGAAAGAAAGAAAAGAGCTTCTAATGTGAGGCGTGGCTATTGGGCCTGATGGAAAATAAAAGGAAAATATTCTTCTGTACTTCCCCAGTGGCCGAAACTCTGTTAGTGAGACAAAAGAATAGAACAGACAATAACAAATAGCCAGTGCTCTTCACAGAAGCAAGAATCTAAAGACAAAATAAATAAATAAATTAACATGAAGGAAACAGAACTGTGTCCAGACTCAGGCTGGAGACAGAGCATTTTCTAATGTGTTATCAAGCTGATGATAAAATACATTTGGAAACAAAGTTTGTTTTATGACTTGGAAATGGAGCCAAATTTTAACAATTATGTTCCATCAGAGTGAGATAAGCTCTAAATTTTCGGATATAACCAGTAAGTTCACGTAGTTCGGTCAGTGTTTTTCTTTTTTTCCCCCCCTAGTCACACAAGGCTCTTACTGGCTGTCCGCTAATAAGAACCGCACCGCCCTGATCCCGGGACTGCCCCAGAAACTGACATGGCTCAAACTACAGCGACATGCAAAGAACAGTCATATCTTATGACAGGACTCTCTAATAACAAGACTGTAGGTTGTATTCCATTGCATATGTAATGATCTCGACAACATGCTTTTGTTTTAAACACGCAGAACAAAAGTTCAGATTAGGGAGCAGAGAATAAGAGCTTCGGCAGCAGGGAGTGAGTCAAAAACGCTAGTGAAACAGGGGTGTGGAGTCAGGGGACGTGAAGTGTGTGGCCACCACCACCAGCGTGTGGGTTTTTACATGGAAAACAGAAGGAGCTGTGACAACTCGCTGACCACTGAGTCCACACAAAACTCGCTACAGAGTGTCGTCGTGTTACTTACTCGTACTCGTGTGGCATCGCTCTGACTGATGACTTCTCGTGACTGCTGGGGTCATGAGCGGGTTCAGTCTCGATTTTGATTGGCTTGTGCAGGTCGTGGGTATCACTTCGCGGCTCCAGAGGCTTCGTTGGGTGAACTGGGTAGGGATGAAACAATGCGTGAGCTGACAGTATGATCAGGTCTAAATCACATTCATAATTAATATGTTAACATAAATAAATAAATCAGGCATCTAAGGTCCCCAGAGGATAAATCCTATCAGTGTGGCTTTTTACTTAAAGTTTCTTCTAGCACCATCACGAGGTCAAGTTTAGACTGAAACCTTTCTTCTCAGCCTTTTGGACCAGTCAGGTTTAAACACTTCCACTATATTTTTTGTGTTTTTGCTACTTTAGAAGTCCTTCTAGAAAAGGCCACGGCAAACAAACTGGTAGCCGTATGTTGTGTGTCTGTCTCTGTGACAGATCAAAGACTTCTGCGGATCACAGTGGGAAACAGCTGATTTAAACCCCCCCTCCACAAAAAAGAAAAGGAAAAAAAAAAAGTGCTATTCTAAGAACAGAGGGAATGAAAAACATTTCCTCATTATCACTGATAATTTTTCCATTCTCTCTGCAAAAATCGTTTACTGATAATTTATCAGTAAACGATTTTTGCAAATTTAACAAGAAAATGCCACAAAAGTGATGTGATTTAAATGCAGTAACAACATGAAATGGATACATTTCACGATGACTCCTGCACTGATGTGTTTTTAATGTGATTCTCTAATGACTTCTTGTTTTGTTTTTAGCTTCATGTACAGTTGCAACACAAACACTGAACTGCTCTCACCTATCTTGGGCTCCCAGATCCTGAAATGGTCATCGTCGCTGCTGGCAGGTGAGTTCATCATTATTGGCTGGTTCAGCAAATGTGGTGGGTAATAGGGGAGAATGGGCAGAGGCAGTACGATCTGAGAAACCATGATCTGTGACTTTGGGATGACCCCGGGGCCCCCCGGAGACACAATGGTGGGACATGGAAGGGAGGAAGTGGGCGGCGGGAGAGCGTGGGAGGGTGAGGAGCGCAACTGAGTGTGTGGGGGCGAGTTGCGGGAAGAGGTGCGGCTCGCCGAGCTGTAAGGCGAGGCAGGGGAGCTGCGAGGGGACGCCGGGGTCGACGCAGAGGAGCAGGGAGGGGACTTGGAAGATGAGTGCTTGTTGACAGACAGGTCCACGGGCTCCATCTGGGTGTGTGTCAGCCCGGTCGGGGTGTGAGAGTGGGACAGGGGGTGCATTCTGTAGAAGTGCGGCGGATGGGGGAAGATCACTCCAGGATAGAACGACTGTGAAAGAGAGGATGTAGAGAGAAGAGGAAGCAGTAAAAGGGGGACAAAAGAGCAGAGGGTTAAAAATTTCCATTCTGCTTTGAATGGCAGGGAAAACATGTTTTTGCCACACAAACAATTACAGCCAGCCAAAAAATTAAACACCGCTCTGTTTGAGAGCAGATAACTGTTTTGTCTCAGAATACAGTGTGTGTTCATTAGCCCACTGCCTGGCAGTGTGCGTAGCTATTGTTTGCAAATGTCCACTGTACATTAGCCTGTTTGTCCAGGAAGAGCTGGAATGTGGGAACCAGTCTGTCTAGACACGTATAGGTGCGTGTGTAGTGTGTGTAGGGGTTGCTGTTTGGTATCAAAAACATGATCAGGCATGATAATGCGAGTACACGTACACACACACACGCGCGCACACGCACACACACCTTACCGGCTGAATGTCTGTCTTCGGAGGGTAATCATACATCAGCATGGCTGCACACGCCAGACTCCTGCAGAATACACACATAGCACCAAAAATCAATATACAGGGAAGACATTTACACACTCTTGATAATAATTTACTTTATGCACCAATGCAACATTGTAGAAACACTTAAAACTTATTCAAACATTTGTCACCTCTCTACTTAAAGTACTGAAAGCAAAAGGACACATCCTTCAGATAATGCACCTCTATCACACTCCCCTGTGTGAGTATAAGTGACCCCCCAAAAAAAGAAAAACACAAAAACAAAACAAAAACGGTAGAGAACCTAAATCTGAGGTCATAATTAATGGTCAGAATAAAGTAGAAGAATAATTCTGTCAAATTTTTCTTTTAGTTTAAAATTTTAAATATAGCCATGTGCAAACAGTCTCAACATGAATGCTAACGAGCAACTACAGCTGCAGACTTTGCTTTGTCTGCTGCCTGACTGACAAAACTCCAACCACTGCAGCTTGTCCTCCTCTACAGGAGGGTGGACCATGCTGCACCACGGGCTTAAAGTCCATCTGCCAGGCACTTGGCCAGCAAGCCCAAGTCTGGCATCAAGGTGGAGTGCTTTCTGACTTTGTCATGCCCCTCACCCAGGGCCAATTTGCCTTGGGAGACCCTACCAGGGGCATGCTGCTCGGGGCAGAGTGGCTCTGACCACAAGATCCATCTTGTGGTCAGAGCGCCTGAAAACAGATAAGCAGATACCCTTAGTTACATATAGCCCCAACGTCCACCTTGTTCATGTATCTTCTTCTTATGGCAAGACACTGCCACACCAAAACACACATTTTGTGACGTAATGAAAAATAAATCACATTAAGTAGAGGGAATGATGTGACAGGGTCTGTATTTAAGTAAAGGAGACCGCGAGGGCACGATCAACGTTGGTTCAGCCCCAGACATATTTTTTTCTGTCAAACTTGACACATCATCTCCTCTTTTTTCACCGCTCAGTCATGGTTTCAAACAGGTACTCTGCGTTTGACAGATAGCGCTGCCGATGTCAATCAAAAACACTCGACATTCAGACTTGTGAATTAAAGGGACTGGGTTTTTTTTTTTTTTTTTTTTTTCTTAAAACGGAGAACTGCAATCGGTTGCAGGTGTGATGCAGCTAGAAACTGCCCTGGTACTAGAAATGGGTACAGCACACACACACACACACACACACACACACACACACGCACACACACGCACACACACACACACGCACCGAGTATTTTGGATCAAAAGCGTGTGAGGTTTCAAAGGTGTTTCCAGTTACCTTGGCTTTGAATGGCCAGGTGCAGCTGGGATGACTCTGCTTGTGCTACATGAGGGTGTTTATTAGCTTCTTTGTGTGCTTGTGTGTGTGTGCGTCTGCTGGTGCATTAAGGCAACATGAACTGTCAAAGAATGTACCCTGAGGCAGTCTCTGTGTGTGTGACCTGATTAAAGTCCACAGTCTGAAGACAAGTTAGCCTTTAATTATTAACAAATGGGCAAGAACAAGTCATTACACCCTAGCGCACACATATAGGAATGCACACACACACACACACACAGTCCAGATGGGGAGCAGACCAATGGTGAAGCAGGATGCTCACTAGCTGGCTCAGGAAGGGTGTGAACATGACGACTGAAGCCTCACCCTTTGCCCGGCTCCAAAGAAACAAAGAGCCTACCGTCAGGTGGGAACTGGGTGTGTTTTGAGGGCGTGTTTTCTAATCCGGGTTTGTACTGTACTGTAGTTCAACTTGAGGTCAAGCAGTTGTTCTATTGTCATTGTAAATCACACATTAAGGTGACAATGAGACCAAGTATGAAACACAAACGGATTCTGAATTCGGAAAAAAGGAAGAAAAACAAAATCACTGACAAAAACCCCCAAAAGAAGAACAGATTAAGGAAAAGAAAGCAGCAAATACCTGCTGTGTATAAAAGAAGCAGAAGGTCTGCCAGAAACAAACACACACAATAAACAAAATCCCATCTGGGAACAAGGTGTCACTGATGAAAAACATTAGAAACCGCGACCAGAAAATCTTCTGGTCCCAAACGTCACAAACATGCACGACAATGTCGCAAAGTCCAAGATGACATTTTAAAATAGTTATTGTCTCATGCCACGTCCACATCACCACAATATTAAGCAAACCTTATTTTCCTTGTTTTTATTTTTCCTTTATACTTACTGTAGATTTGTAATTCTATACCAGTTAAGTTGTCAGTTATATCCTGTTATATACAAACTACATAGATGTACTTAGTGGAAGAAGCTCCTTTCAGCTGCTTGTTAAGCAGTTGCCACAGCAGATGGATCTGCATGTTTGACTTGGCACAGGTTTTATACCGGATGCCGTTCCTGACGTAACCCTCCTATTTAGCCGAGCTCTGGACTGACACTCGCGTGCGTGAGGCTGAGTTCGTGTCTCCTCCGGATCTTGAGCAGACGATCACAAAGCCAGGTTTCAGTGATTAGCGTCACTATCAGTACCTCACCAAATGTGTAAGGTCACCAAAGTCTAATCGGTTCATCCCCGAGTACAAGTCTATGTTTGTGCCAAATGTGACAAAATCTCCTTCAGGTGTTCTTCGGATATCATCGGGGGCCACGGTACCCTCAATCTTTGCCAATTCTAATCAGTAAATCCTTGAATCCAAGTGAACATTTGAGCCAAATTTGGAGAAATTCCCTCAAGGCGCTCAAGAGATATTTAATTTATGAGAATGGATCGGAAAACTGGAAAATGTTATGCTGTCACTAGTGCAAGGCAGGCACGAGTAACTCAGAGGCTCCTTTAGGCTCTGTCATACAGGAAGTGTTAATTATCTTTTGACTTTAGGGCTGGGCAGGTGTGGGCTGTGTACGCCTGTAAGTGAGAACATGTATATTCACAAACAAAGTGTTCAGAGCCTCACTTATCTGGCTTCATCTCTCACTGAACAACATATGCATCGCTCAGTGCATGTTAAATTCTTTGAAAGAATGCGTGCAGTGACAGGAACATGCTGTTCTCAGAGTTCACCTGTCATACATAGTCTTGCATTTCCCCTTTTATTAACACTTTTGCACGACAGATGTGAAAACAAGTTCTTGGCAGCTGGTTAGTTGGCCACAGGTACGAATAAACGCAGGGGAGAATTTGGCCGATGGTGTCAGAGCACGGTGTCGTGCAGCAGGGACGGCAAATAATTCACGTTATTTGCTTCAATCCAAAGACAGGCGTGTGCCTAGTGGTTGGGTTTTACCACACAGGAAAATGAACAGAAAGGAGTCATCAGATAACGTGTGACAGCAGGATGGCAAGCAAAGGAGGGAGAAACTTTCCCTCTGGGTGTCTCATGAAAGAATAAGCACAATGAGTCGCACAAATGTAACAATCACAGGAAAGAAATTTCACTCAGCCGTGCAGCATCTTCCTCAGTGGCCACAAGGCCTCAGCAGATTAGAGATAAACTGCAGCTGGAGCAGCATTTCTGATAACTGAATTAACCGTTTAAGAAGTTCCCACAGGAATCCCCCCCCCAAAAAAAACCCAAAAACAAAACAAAACAAAAAAAAAAACAAACCAAAAACATATTCCATGAAAATGTGAAGAGTTCTTTCTTATAAGACATTAACCTGAATATCTTTGGTTTAATTAATTTGGATATTTTCCTATTACTTGTTTCTACGCAGCAGCAGGCTGATTGCATTTGTCATAGCTCTCACTAGACTGTGCTCTTATTTTCTATGAAATTGAACTGACATACTCAAGGACAGGAATTAGTCAGCACTCTTTTCCTTTATTGCCTTTCCAGGTAAAAACAGACAAACAAACCAAACTCCTGCATCATCACGATAAATAAGTCGCCCTACTTGGGCTAGGTTTTTTTTCTGCTACTGGGTTTGAGTTTGTGCATGTCCGCAAATATTGTCCTTCTAGGTCAGTGGAACTACTGTGTATTCAGCCCCAACCCACTCTGCAACCACCTTCTACACCCCTCTATTGTGTCTCCACCCCTGGACTCTTCTCCACTCGCTCCCCAGCAATCGCTCATGTCTTTACTACTGTATTTATCTGAACCGCACACCACCCCACACTCTTATTCTCTCCCCCTCTGTGAATGTTATAAAACAACATGACTGAAGGGGAAAATATTGTGGCTTGGACTCCCTGGCCCCCCACACACACACACACACACACACACACACATTTCTGCTAGCTCAACAGAATACACACACTAAATCACTAAAAGGACTAAATTATTACAGACACGCACACATACTGGAACACACGCAGACAAAAGCTGGCCGGCACACACAAAGTCTCTCTCTAATGGCAACAGGCTGGAGATGATGAGATCACCAGAGAGACCAAAAACCTCCAGACAACATCTTTGTCCAAGAACATGCCACAATACACTCACACACATTTTCAGCCTAGCGTCTTCTAGCCTCTTTACCCCCTCTTCACTTAAGTCATTCTCACCTTGTGATAGTCCTGTAATGCTTCATGTCGCGATATCAGTCGACTCAAGGAGAACCTCACATACAAACTCACTACCTATTCACACTCTTCAGGAAAGGCGCCCATTAGTCTTAATTTAACATCCTAATTGCATGACTCATCCAGGTACTCATCCAATACTATTCCAACATTTAACTTTTCCCTTTCCTGACCTCTCCCTAAAGTACTCTCACTTCTTCTGTTGCCCCTCACTCATTCCAATTTATTCCCTCTTTCAAGCTCTCACTCCCAAGTGTAGCCCCTTGCTCCCTGCTTTCAACCCTTACCTCACTTCCTGCTCATGACTCCCCTAATAACCCAGCACATGCTCCAATTTTGACTCCTCTCGCTTTAAGGCCCTTGCTTACCCCCAACCTCCCCCCCCCATTCCTCTTATTTTGGCTTCCCATTCCCTCATCTGAGCCACGCAGCCCACTTCTCGTATTTTTACGCCCCCAAAGACACATGCACACACACACACACGGGCATGTAGTCACCCTGAGCTCCTCTCAACTAGACTATGAGGCTGCAGGCCTTGGGGGGGGGGGGGGGGGGGGGGGAGCCAGAGGGGGCCATCAGCAGGGGAGAGGAAACAGGATCCATCATCTCAGAAACACACATTTAAAGACACACCAGACTCATCTGGTCGCGAGGCTCAAACACTGACAGAGACACACACGCGCACCTCAAGTCGAACTTGACGGGGTGCGCGAGAGAGTGCGCAGCGTTTTGAGGCTTTCCAGACAACTGAGGACAGAGGGAAGGAGAGAACAAGAGAAGAGGGAGAGAAGCGGAAGCCCTTAGAGTTTAGTCTGACTGTTATTATTTCCACACTGCGTGATGGGTCGGGGGGTGTACAGAGGAGAAGGAGGTGGAGGAGGAGGAAGAGGAGAGCGAAGCCAAAAGGGGGGTGCTGCTGCAGGGGGCCTGCGGTTTCCTGTTTGACTCCACACACACATATTACACCTCCCTAGTCTGAGAGAAGAGAGGTGGGGTGGGGGGCTGGAAGGAGAGAAAGGGCAAAGAAAACAGCCGCTCTGACCAAACTATGTCAAAATGGAAGTGGAAAGAACAGGGCAGAGAGAGAAATGGGGAAGAAAATGAAGTGGGTTTCAACCAAAATATGACAAAACTTCAATGAACCTCAAACATGGGGGGGGTGGGGGGCAGTAAAGAAGGAGCTACACAGTCACAGTGGCTCAATCCAGTGGTTTGAACACACAAGTGTTCGGTGTGTGTTTGTGCTCTAACGTGGCTGTGTTTAAGCATCCGTGTCCTGTCACTCTGCAAACTTGTGCAACTAGTCACAGCTTTTCACGTTTATGGCCGCCTGTGGAGCAGCGTGTCCTTATTTCCTCAACTTCTCATGGAGAATCACCAACTACTCAACATCCACCCGTTTAATGTTTAGCCCTAATGTTCCCTAGCACATGCCCTTTGAGCAGAGTGTGCGCGCGTGCATATGTGCGTGCGTGTGTACACACAGTCTTGCGCATTTTGTTCCACCAGATAACATCAGCATGTTGATTCAGGAAAAAAGGCGTAGGGATGGGTGGAGTATTTGGGGCGTGTGTGCGTGTTTGTGCTGCACTAATGCCAGACAAATAAACAGGTAATACACAAACGGAACAGCGACTCATCCGTGTTTTTCTGCTCTACAGTGAAACAAAAGTACAAACTTCAGGCAACAGGGAGGGGAGAGATGTCGCCCTCATTCCACCCATCCACCCCCCACATCTCACTCCCTCTCTCCTCCCGTCTTTCTCTCTCTCTCTCTCTCCAGGCTCTAAACAGGATAAGGGCTTCATATGCCAAGTGGAATGCGTGACGCAAGCCTCAGCCTTGAAACAAAGCACAGGAAACGGGGAGAGACAGAGAAACACAGAGGGAGAGTACAGGGAGAGATGTGTATTGTAAAGAATGCAGTGACACAACAGGACTGAAACAACATCTCAGGTGTGACAGTTTGGGAAAAAACAAACACTCAGATGCCCTCTCCTTCACCCTCACCCACACACACCTGTCACATATTTTCCCATCTGTAACTGAACTCAGCAAAATCTGAGGCTCGTCTTTCAAATCACTGCTCTATTCTGCATCAACGTCAGCCTCTACAGTTTCACAATCTGACCTATGAATAAATGAGTCATGTGCGCAATAAACAACAATAAATATGATAGTCCTTATGATTCATTTCACTTGATGAGCCCAGCAAACACCCATTTCTCAAAATGTTGCCGTTTTCCTTATATGGAAATATTTCTTCCCCCCAACTCACATATAAAAAAAAAAAAAAAAAAAAAAAAGTGAATCCATTTTTAAATAATCTAAAATGTACTTCTCAAAACTTACTAAAATGTAACAGAATAAAAAAAAAAGGTAGTAATTAGTAGATAAAAAGGATCCCCAAGTAATAACTTTACTATAATCTACATTTATACAACAAAGAAATAACGCATTGTGTTATTTAATGACGGGGGGGGAAAGACACATACACAAATAAACCCACATTTATGTTAATTAACAACAGCCTTAGTTTTTAAAAGGCTCTGAAAACCCAAAATAGCATCGTCTCCCCGTGACTTGTAACAGCCTAAAGTCGGGTTACATAAGTTACAGCCAGTGTTGAGCTCATTAATCATTAATCAATAAATTAAGAAGAGTAACGTTCACCACTGTCAGTGTTATAGGAAGATAAATTAAGCAAACATGCTGATTTGAAGGCACGGAACAGAAAACAGCTGTGAGTAATTAACTAATTAATTAATCAAACCTCAAATTACGCACGAGCCGTCTGTTCTCATTAAAACCCCGACCCGCAAATTTAATTTATGGACTACTTCTCCCTGCTGTAATCCATTAGGAATAATAGTCAATCCCACTACCACATCCAGCTTTTATTAAAAGACCACGTTGCAATTACTGACTTCCGATAGGAAAATTAGACCGTGCCGGGGTCAGCCTGTGAGGCAGCCCGGCGGACACAATGCTGTCAAGAAGTCACCGAGTCAGACTTACCTCTCAGATGGGGTATACGGTCTGTTCCTGCAAGGAGAGACGGTGGTTTCGCGGCTGCCTTGCTGAAAGGCACAGGTTCCCTTCCCAGGGAGAAACTCAATTAGACTCTCCGCTGAAAAGGTGACGCAGGCGACGCTCGGTCCTCCGCTGTGTCACTGACATCAAGGAAAAAACAACAACAAGACGGTTCTGTGATCGATGGCTCCGTAAAACTTCCCCAAGTTACGAAACTCCTCTGTGTATGTGTGCCTCACTGTGGCAGAGCATTTGTGTGAGTCCGCTTTTGTCGTTCACAAACCGCTGCCGTCACATGACCCGCCGTCTGTTCTCCGTGGGGTCTGGCCGCTGGGCGGGACCGGGGCGGGGTGGTCCAGATTATCTATGTGTGTTTCTCTCTCTGTGTGTGTAATGCTAATTTCAAGTTTTAAACGCAAACAAACAACAATGTGATATGATTATGACGCTCCTACTACAACCTGAATGTATCTGGATAATTTTATATAAGACTGAATAGCGTATTTTTCAGAAATGGACAGAATAGAAACAAGTGAAAGAAACAGCCTATTAAGAAAAGATCTTAATAGGCAAAACTGTACTTTGAAAGAACATATTTTTATTTATAATTAAAAGTACAAAAATATCAAAATCCTTAAAGTATGAAACTTAATTGTAAACTGAAAGACTTTTTCCAGCTATCAGTTAAATATTATTTTTCTTAGTATATAAAGCTTTTCCACTATTACAAGTTTCATTTCATTATATTTTCATGATCTAATTTTATTTTATTTTATTACTAATTTAGGTTCTTACCATCTCTGAGCATTTGTCCTGTATTAGCTTTGTGCTTTTATTTTGTAGGGGATGCGAAAAGCAGAAGACCTGAGACTGCACCCTAAACTAACCCCACAAACAAAAACTGCAAAGCCCAATTTGATGTTGTCACAACTTTGCTCTGTTGTTGCAAAACACCCCATCACAATAGAGTTTCCTCAGTGTTGCAGCATGTTGTATTTAACTAATTGATGTAGGGATGCATGATGTGATATCGATATCACTTATCGATTCTCATTGAGTTATCATTGGTTTTTTAAGGTCACCACCATTGCTAAGTAGCAATAAAGAAATTACATTCATGTGAATTAATTTTATGCTGTGGGTCAAATGTTTGTGCATGTTTGTTGTGATAAGTGTTGGAGTCTTACTCAAAAAATAATTATTACGCATATTACACAGAACACTCTTCTTAAAAAATAATGCAGTAGCTACTTAATGACTTAATTTTCAAAGATGAAAATCAGCACAAAAAAGCGATTGTCACAGTGATTCTGCTTTAGAAACGTGAACAGGTAAAAAGTGAGACTGCAGCCTGACTGCTTATCTGCTTGTTACCCGTTGAAGTTCAGGGTCTGGCTGCTGGGGTCAGCATTCACTCAGCTTTCCCTCTGGGTTCTTGGCTAGCTTAGCATTAGCATGCTATCTGTGCAGATGCTTGCAAAAAACAAAGTTGTGTTAGCAGCATAATGCGGTTGTTTCTGTCCTGAATGCAGTTTTCCACTTTACCATTTATCTCGTCCTTTTGTGCAATAATAATAAAATAAATGTCCATATCCATGCTCTAGACTGTGTTGCTATTTTCCTCCTCTCACAGTTAAGCTGAAATCAGATGACTAGCACAAGCGCAAAAACTGCTAAGCGGGATCAATAGGCAGGTAGACTAACTCCAAGGAATTGGACTACTGGTTCTCGATTCCCATCCCTAAATACATGTTTATCTTACCAAAGGTGAGGCATTATTATTATTATTATTATTATTATTATTATTATTATTATTATTATTATTATTATATAAATTGTAACGTCTTTAGACTGTATTACAACATATTTAAAGAGCTTGGTATTACATTACTTCTGTATCTTGACTATAATTTGATCATAAGAAACCGCTAATATTTCACTTCCACAAGCTATAGTTGTGCTTGTTGTGAAAGCCTATCTCAACTTTTTGTTTTTCTGAAAACATACTCTATAAAAGTCCTAAAATGTAAATGCGTCTTCTTTTTGCACATGCTTCACAGTTACAAGAGTATAAAACATAATGCGCAGTTTAAAAATATGATCTAAGGTGTAGTTAGTAATAAAGTTTTTTTCAATATTCCACTTAATTGGGACTTACATGGAAACAGCTGTCCTGATAATAATAACGATAACAAAAATATTAAGTATAAACTAGCAGGAAAGGCGAAAGGTATGACACTATTCTAAGGCAAAACTAGAGATGCTGGAAAAGTTCTACAATTCCTTCTTTGTCTCCACTCCTCTAGGGTCATGAAAATCAGCATGGCCAATCAACAAGCAGCAACAAAAACATAAAAATACAACCTCATTGGTGATGGTAATAAAGATTTACTGACTCCTCTATATTTTGTTTCCAAGACTTTCTTGTATTTTTTAAAGTGAGCTTGTTTTCCAGGTTTTCTGAAGGCCTTTCAAAGTTTTTCCTTGGACACTGGCTTCTTTTTCACTTGATTTTAGTTCAGTCCTTGTACCTGATCATTTTCAGGGAACTTTTGTTTAAGCCACTTGACACAACACTGACCTATGAATCATTCCAGGCACATATGCTGTAAAACAAAAGATGAACCACATAACAAACAATTTAGCAAGAAACCAAGTTTAAATGATATCTTTAGAAACTCTGTTACTAGCCCATCACAAAAACACATGGTTTGTTCCTGTTTCTTTGGTTGAATCTATGAAAAAAAACCCAACAGGGTGATTTCTAAGGAGCTGTTTACAGAAAAGTTGACATGTCCCAGCAGGTTGCGTAGTGCGTCCTTAAAAAATCTGAAGAAACTGAACAAGTGTACGCCTAAAAACTATCTACAGCAGATGAACAGTAAGGGAGTCATTATCCTTAAAAAAATCCAGCAAAGACCTGACGCGGGACATGAGAGATGCGTCTGGCCCTTCTGTCGATCGATTTACCGTTCAGTGAAATGGTCTCAATAGAAGGGTGGCTGTCAAGAATCCATTGTAATGAAGGGAAACATGACAAAAATGCTGAGGTATACTAGATTACAAAAGAACTTGACTGAAAATTAAGTGCTTGTGGTTCAAAACATCAATATCAATGGGGTAAGTCAGGAGAGAGTTAAGGTTAGTGCACACAAAACACGGTGGAAGCTCTGTCATGCTTTGAGCTGCATTTCAGCCAGTGGTGTTGGAGAGCTTGTCAAAATTAATGGAATTATGAGCACTGTAGTGCCATCAGATCCAACATGGAACAGCACCTGGAAAGCATCTGACAGTGACTTTAGTTTTTAGTGTGACAATAATTCACAGTAAGTGGTGTGTGCATTTTAAGAATGAATCCAATGCTGATTTAAAATTAGACATTATCATTAACATAAAGACCTTCCAGCAAAATTTGTGTTTGTTAATTTCCTTGCTTTTACATCACTTTTTTTTGGCATACTGGCATCTTAAGTGGAAGGGTTTAAATTGGATTTAGATAACATGAGCATTTTGTGTGTAAGCTAAACACTGGGCGATTATATATATATATATATATATATATATATATATATATATATATATATATATATATATATATATACATATATATATATATACATATATATATAATAAATATATATATATGTGTGTTTGTGTGTGTGTGTATATGTATATGTGTGTGTGTGTGTGTGTGTGTGTAATTCATATATTATGAAATATATATTTATTGTGGAATATACATATATTTATGTATAGATTAAAGATTAGAAATGGAAATAATCCAATTGACTCCGGTCTTGTGTGCGCGCGCACATGCATATAGGAGGAAGACAATAGCCTGGGTTTGGCAAGGAACAAGCTCTTCCCAAAAGGAAGAAGAAAAATGTTTACGTAAGATGAGAGGGGTGGAGCTGCAGAGCAGAGCATAAGACTGAAATTAATTGGTTTCAATTGGAAAATTCTTCTATCAATGACAGAAAATGCAAATCTTTGACTGGCTGCCAAGTGCATATAAATTTAAGCCACAGTCGATGTCAATAGATTAGCTGTTTGTGTTAAACTGCAATGTGCCAACAACACCTACACTTGACACTTTCATTTCCAAATAAAGACCTTTACACTATATTTGAGGTATTTAAGGTAACGCTAAATAAATCTTGTGGAACCCACTGAGTATCGGCACAAACAGAAACTCAAAGATCTAAACAATGAGCCCTGATTTGTTTTACTACCTGAACAGTATAGTGACCCTGGAAGTTTTCAATAATATTTAAAAGTTATTTAAATAGAATATTGTTAATTCCCTATGGTTATTCACCAGATGCATATATATACATATATAGTTTTTTAAAACTAGTTTTTCAGTAAGCGCACTGCCCTCTGTTTCACATTCTGAGCTCATTTATCAAAGCCCAACTGTGGATAAATGAAATGTAGCGTAGTGCATTCTTTCCATTCGTCCAAGCAATGGTGGTAATTTGACAATCCTCGATCTAGATTTATCTTCCAGGTCAGACACATTTCAGATAGCTTCCCAGGAATTCAGAGGTAAAGCTGATTGTGTAACCAGCTTGCTTTCATCAAGCCAAGAGAAATACTCGGTGTGTAACCTACTGTACATCACAGATGTGTCAAAAGAAATATCCTTCAAAGTGCAAAATGTATTTCACTACTACAAACTATCCATGTAACGTGACCTCTTCTCCACTAACTAACAAACACTGCTAGCACAAACGTAACTGTTTCCCCTATGAAAACGACATTCGACAACCTCCCCTGTTCCCTTAATGAACAAGTATATATGTCAATAAAGATGTGGTTCAACCAGCATTAGGGTCCGGGTACTCTTTTTCAAGAGTAGCCTTGGTAAGACCAAAAACTGCTCAGTTCAGAAATGAGAAACAAACGTTGCTCCTGGTAGGCATCCAAGGAGGAAAGAGTTAAAACAAATAGAAAGATGAATCATCCTGAGAGTGAAACTTTATCAGCATCTATGTGTTTTTTTTCTTTAGAAATCTTTGATTCTCCATTTCATTTGCATCTACAGTGTACACTTTGAATAAGGTAAAACAGTTCAACACCACAACCGGAATGAGTGTTACGCGGATGATCAGGTGGCAGGTGTCTTTCATTAGGTTTTTCTCAGTCCTAATCTCAGTAATCCTCAGTGTCACTGTGATATGCACTTGTAACAAAGCACTCCAGTTGTTGATTAGAGTGTGTTTTTAAAATTTTAATAGGCTCTTTCATTATCAGAAATGCGATACTTTATATTTTGGCCTCACGCCTCATATTTCTTTTGATTGATCAGTTTTCTAAGACAGCTCTTAGTGTGGTTTACAAAATCACACTTTTTTCCACCACTTTTTCCATCACATCTCTATTTTATATGCTTTGCTCTCATAAATGCGTTTGCCTGTACTCATTTTTAAAGAGTTCAGCAGAATTAGCGACACGGAGCAAAGGATTATAAAGTTTGTCTTGTAAACAAAGAAGTTGTAATGCGCACACACTGTGACATCTGTCATCACTTCTGTCATCCATGATCTATGCGCTATGCATTGAGGCAAGGCATAGCTGATATGACAATTTATGTTTTATGGATGGTTTCTGTATTTGTTATAGTGCAAGGCTTTCAAGTCTGAACACACATCCGCATACGCTCACCCAGCTCTCTCAGCATGATGTCAAGTGGCGCATCAGACATGATGGTGGCTTACAGCGCAGGTCAGGCAGGATGAGCTGTTGTAAGTGTGTTCCTGAATCAAAAGTGACTTAGGGAAAAGTAGGTGTGTTTGACTCCACAACCTACTCTAAAACGGAAACTGTGGAATTTGTTTGCAACACATTCATGTGGCATTCATAAGACATCTTCTTCCAAATAACACTAGACCAGATCTTCTGATTTGTAATCTTTATAATTTTCTATATTTGAAAATTTACACACCTTTAGACCGCTGTGTCACAAAGGCACTGCGCATGGCGAGTTCCGCACATGACGGGATCTTCTGTGCAAACTGCCAATGCAAATACTGCTTGGAACAAGTTTTCCACCTCTGCATCAGTCTACAGGAAATTGTCAAAGAGGGGCAACAGCTCGATTTGTAATCGTTCCTTCTCAATCTTTGTTTTTGGTCACAGCAATCAAAACTAAAACATCAAGTTCAGATGCATTTACACAAATACATACATATCAGATGGGGAACTTGAAGGGAACCTGTTTGTTTATTCTTCAAAAGAATCCATCTATCTGTTGTGGAGTCAGCGTAGAACTCCAGCTACTAGAAAGTTACTAGACACATTTGATTTTTTTTTCTTTTTTTAAGTAGTAGGAAGTAAAAAAATAAAAAAATAAAATCTCAACAAAAATTATATAACACTTTTATAAAACGGTATCTCAAAGTTGCTTTGGAGAGGGATTTTTTTAAATGATAGACACATTATTTTTAATAAGTTCTTTCTTTAAACCACATTCTTTAAGTCTTTGTTCTGATTAAGATTTTGTTGCTTCCATTAATCTACAGCCACATTCTTCATTTCTTGTTTACTTCTCGTGTCTCTTGTGTTTCAGCATTCCTGCATGACAATGGATTCTTTATGTGAAACTACGCTGCATATATCCCATGTTGTATCTGCAAGCAGACACACTAGCACTTAAGCAACCTGCAGCCTTTATTGTAAATGCAAACATTTATTTTATCCGTAAAAGTTGAGCAATATGACGGAGATTTAAAATCTTTTATTTGAATGAATGTCCAGTTCAGTCAGTCATTTATAAAAGGTTTTATGTAACTTTTAGTTAGAAAAAAAAGTGTTGCATAGTGAAAATGCACATACCACATACCAAAAAGTAATCTGTGGCTTTTCACTGGAAGTATTACTTGACATGCCTCTCTTTGCCCCGCCCTTAGGTTGCAAATCCTCCCCCAAATTCCTAGGAAATATACTGACAACGTGACCTCACTGGTCTCGATGGAAACGACTTCCCATACAATTCTGAATGCATATATTGTGTGCATCATCCATATCAACAGCAGCTTAAGTAAGCGCAAAGGCCAGGCTCAATGGTCCTGACAGCATGCTGTCATCTTGAAGTGATAAGATAATGAAAAAGCTATTTTAGTCAATGACATGCCCCAGGTGTTAGATTCACAAACACAGACTTTGACTGCTTTATGTTTCTTGCTTTCTTATTGACTGATCACAATGTGAAGCAATTTTGTTAATGAAACCAAATGAAATGCACTAAACATATAACAGTAATAATAATAATAATACATGATTACTGTACTTTCAACATTACTGTTAGAAAACAAGTACAAATAAGAGCAGCAGTTTGCTTCGGGCACAAATACATGGCTTAAATCTGTGCTTTCAGTGAAACTAGCACTTGGACCACAATCTGTGAAAGTTCATCAGTTCGACCAGTAAGTTTCTGTGGTTTGACTGGAGTAAGAAAAACACAAACCAAAAGAGTACAGAGATTCTGCCTCTAAATTTGTGTCACACTAAAAAAAAAAACAGTTAAAAAAAATTCCCACTGAGGTGGAAAAATTGAGATCCACAGCGTTTACCTTGTCAATTACATTGTGTGTGTGTTTGTGTTTGAAAAAGGGGTACTTGCCTGTCTTTAACTGAAGATGTGTCATTGTTCAGGTTTCGGGTATTTAAAAAAGGGAAATCAGTCAGCAGATACTCTCTGTCCATCGTGGGTGTGGGAGTATACCACGCAAACGGTTTTAGGTGTGATATCATATTATTTTTCTGAAGAAAAGGCAGAGTGGGATTTTCTCTGTTGAGCCGCACCAACAAAGCTGGTCTCAGTTGGAGGATATTTGATCCTGTATGACGGGCACAGAAAAAATGTTCCACATAAAGCATGTTACAACAGAATCATTAATAATGTCATTCATTTCTAAAATTTGCTGAATGAGGCTTCAGTGAAGACTTGACACAATATTAATTGCATAAAGCTCTAATTATTCAATTTGTTTACTTTTTTTCTTTACTTAAATAATTCAAGTAATGCGATGAGACATCAGTGGAAAAATAGTGATTGATTGATTGATTGATTGATTGATTGATTGATTGATTGATTGATTGATTGATTGATTGATTGATTGATTG
>NW_024582471.1:1612947-1623606 GCF_018398535.1 Haplochromis burtoni
CATAAAGTTCCCAGTTGTATCTAAGCTAATGGATGCGAGAGAGAGAGAGACAGCAGAGAGGAAACTAAAACCAGAGGACTAGACAGAAGTACCTTGCAAAACCCCAACTGTCCTGATGTTGACACCTCAGGCTAGTTTAGTTTACTCCTGCAGATAAATGTAACCCTGTGCCTCAACAAAGTGCCATTAATATGTGTCAGAAACGAAACAATATGCTGTTCTGCTCACTGCTCATTCTGAAAGCCCATCCCGTACCAAAAGCCATAACAAGTAATTCCAGCGACAAGGCACACACATTAAAAGCAGAAGCTTGTATGAGGTCAGGAAAACCACTTATCATTGCAACACAACGACAGCCTGCTCCTTTGAAACTGTTTGATCTATCTGTCATTCAAACAATAAAAAGATTTGTACACTGATGAGAGATTATTATCAAATTTGTCAGCAAGCTATTTAAATCAAACATCTAATCAGTAACATTGTCAATCCATTGCTCTCCAGCAATGTTTTTACCACGTTTGTCCAGAGCTGGAACTAAACCATGACTGTGACAATAGAAAAACTAGTTCATAAGTAATGCATCTATGAGGAGGACCATCATGCTCCTAGAGGGTCTGAACTGGCTACACTCATATGAATGCTTGTTTCCAGGAATGCCGGTTTGATCATAGATTGTGTTTAACCCTGTTGGGCACACATTTACAGAGGAATGAGTGTTACTGTTATTTCCCTTTTTGTTACCGGAAGGATAGTTCTGTCTAAGGTGTTTAGGTGTTCTGCTTTATGTGTGGCCTCATTGCTTTTTTTTATCAGCCATCCCTCATCCCACATATCCAAACAACATCACAACTCCCATTTTCAAAGGCTGCCAGTGGTTGCATCCCTATGGATACACAAGACTGACAAAACTGCAGCTGCAATAGAAAAAGAGTGGTTACGTCTGTGCAAAGATGCATAAAACCATAAAAACACCCTCTGCCTTTCTTTAATGCTCATTACATTTACTTAGTGAGGGTGTGAGAGAAGTTGCACAAGAATAAAATGCATGTGTTAAACACCTGGCTGTGCATGGCAGAGACACAGAGATTAGAAAAAAGCTGGCAAAAGATGGCATCTACTCGTCACCTTGCTTTTTCTTTTGTCACGGCTAAATGTGCGCTAAATGATGTAACTGAAGTGCAGGAATGCTGATACGATGAGCAAATCACGCGTTAAACAATGTATTCATTATCATGTTAATGATCAGCAACAGTTACAAATGTAAAAACTTCCTTTTTTGTGTCTGTGGGATGAGTGGGACACATCTCTTATTGTTCTTATGTAATAACACTACATGGAAAATTTAGTTGTAGTCAAATTACCTAAAAATAGATTTGATTGATTAATAATACTTTATTTATCCCGAGGGAAATTGTTTTAAAAGCTGCCATTTGGGGCATCTCTCTCTCTCTCTCTCTCTCTTTATATATGTATGTATATATATATTTCTTTTTTTTTATGTTGCACTGAGTGGTTCTAACTTACTGCTAAAATTATTAGTAAAGCACTAAATAATTTTATAAGCTTCTGAAATGTTTTCTATGTCAGAAGTTTCTATGTCCAAGTTTCAATCATCTAGCTGTTGATTTCAGGTGAAGTTGAAGAATTTGGAGGTGTTCCTCTTTCTTTATTATTACATCCACTTTGTGCAGTGTACCAGTACCACTGGAAGCAAAACAGCCCCAGTGCTCACAGCTGTCAACCACCATGCTTGACAGCTGGTACAGTGTTCTTGGGTTCAAAGGCCTCACCTTTACTCCTCCAAACATACCTCTTGTCATTGTGGCCAAATAGCTCATTCTTTGTCTCGTCTGAAAAAAACTTTTCTCCAGAAGGTATTTGGCTTGTCCATGTGGGCAGCTAAAAAATTTAGTGGAGCTTGAAGATACTGATTTGGAAAGCAAGAGCATCTTTCTTAATCACCATCCTCTCAGTCTATGGTGATGTAAAACTTACTTCATTGTGGACAGTGACGCTGGTATTCCAACAGTTTCCGTCTCATGACAGGCTTGAGCCTTGGTGGTTCCTGGGTTGTGCCTGAAAACCCTAACCTATTTTCATCTGAGGATGACAGTTTGGGTTTTTCTTCTAGACCTTGGCAAAAAAAATATATAAAATAATCTTGTACTTACGTACAGTTGTTCAAACTGGTGATCAAAATGGTCCATTAAGCTTCTGAAATGGCCTTTCCATAGTCCCGACTTCAACCTTATTAATAATATGAGGTCTACGCTCAAAAGCAGGGTCTGTGCCAGGAAACTAACCAATTTAAACAAACTCCACCACTTCGCCTTGAGGCGACTTTTGTTGTGATTTGGCGCTATATAAATAACATTGAATTGAAGAGTAATCACATATTCAGAATTATGCCAGAAACCTGTTGATGGCTACCAGAAGCACCTGGTTCAAGTTCAGCTGGCTAAGGAACATTTAACCAAATATTAGTGGGGGTGTATTTATATATTTGAGCCTGTACAGTATGTATCCTTCAATCCAAGCTAAAATCAAACTTGTCCACTTAATTCTTGTGTTTTAAAGTCATTAAAGATGTATGCTGTAAAATAATTCCTGCCTGGAAAAAGAACAGTCCCCATGATGTAAACTTCTGACCACAAATGTATGCTGTCCATCACTTATATCTATGTGTATCTGTTATATGTAAAACTGAATCCTCCTATTGGCATCATTTGCACTTGACACGGGGAATTCTAGGAAAAAATAGCCTAAGTTGTTCATGCATGAAGCATTTGACTCCTGAAGGCACAGAGACACACATACCAACACTGGGCTGGGTTGAACTCAAAGAAAACTTGACACCCCCCACCTCTAGTGCAGGTCACACCCAAAGTTTAAAAAAAAAAAAGCTCTGATGCAACTCTTGGATCGCACATTGCTTGCACAGGATTGGAAACATGTCTCTTTTGGTTCAAAGAGAAACAATAAGAAAGCATCTTTAACACCTACAGCTGCACTGAATTTAAAGAGCAGTTTACGCCCAGCTCATTTTCTGTCAGCAGCAAGCATTTACAATTTTTTTTTTTTTTTTTTGCTGGTGAGTCAGTTCGCAGAGTCATAACAACTTTTTCACTATCTGTAGTTGGAGACATCTTGGCAATCGAAGCGTGAGACCGTCAGAATCATAACAAATCTCACAATGGCCTTTTTACTAGAGCAAACGTTGAGTTAGAATTCATGGAGTGCAGGGATGTGTTTTAATACCTTATTAGTATTTTCTTGAAAGTATCCTTGTATTACTTGCCCAACTAGGTGCCATAGCAATAACAATACCACCACTCGTATGAATGTAGTAGAGCTTGAAAGGTAAACAATGGCAAAAATGCACAACAGATTTTTTTTTCTTTTTAAAAACAAGAAAGGTAGTTCTGTGGAAGCAGATGGAGGCACAGAGACTGACAGTGGGCAGATGGCTGTTAAGATTTCACAGGAATCACAAGCCTCTCAAAACACACAGGTGAGATGAAACATGGCGATACATACTTCATTCCTCCACTGCCAAAGTAAACAACCGAATGGAGCTCTTGCTAGGTGTGATATTCATTACTGCCAAATAAAGGTTCATTCTCTAACAACTTAGATTTATATTTTATATCTTTCTCTGTGATGAAACAGAGTTTGGCTCACCACTGGTCCTCATATGTTGCATGTTTGTTTAAATGCTCCGACTTGCTGCTAGCTTGCTGTGGCATCAACCCACCCTGACATTGATAATGACTATGATCCCAGTACATGACGGGGAACAACATGTTTTTCCCTTATCTTTGGTTATAAATACAACAAGAGTTGTGAGGTCACCAGGTGCCACCCATACACCTTCTCCAATTGGTTGTTGGTGAGTACATTAATCAGTTTGTCAACTGCTTTCTTGGATGGTGCGTGCAGTTTAGATATGGATCACTGCAGCGTCACAGCTCTAGTTCAGCAGTAAAATAGCAAGCTGGAACAGAGCTCAGCAATTTTTTTGTCATTCAACAAATTTACCATACTATGCCATACAATTATAAATAATGTTTACTGATGAGATTTTAGTAATTCTATATTACATTATGTGTTACATCAAAGAATTGCACAGGCACAAAGAACACTGGATGTACTCCACTCACCAGTGACTTTATTGTGTACAACTTGCTGGTACTGGGTTGGACTGCCATAATATTTCATGGTATGAACTCCTCAGAGATTCTGGTCCATATTGATGTTGCTGCTGCAGATTTGTATGTACATCCATGACTGAATCTTAGTTACACAACATCTCAAAGGTTCTCTGTTGGACAGAGATCTGGTGACTGTGGAGGCCATTTGAGGCCAATGAACTAACTCACTAAATTTTCAAGAACTAGTTTGAGATTATTTGTGTTTTTTTGACATGGAAGCAGCCATCAGAAGACTGGTACACTGTGGTCATAAAGGGACAGACATGGTCAGCAACAATACAGAGGTAGGTTGTGGTGTTTAAACAATGCTCAGTTGGTACAAAAGGATCCAAAGTGTGCCAAGAAAATTGACCACCCCGTTACACCAGCAGCAGCATGAAATCAATAACACACAACAGGATGGATCCATGCATTCATGCTGTTTACTTTAAATTCTGTCCGAACCATCTGAATGTCATAGCAGAAATTGACACTCATCAGACCAATTTTCCAGTCTTCTGTTTTCCAACTTTGGTTGTGAACTGACTGTAGCCTCAGTTTCCTGCTGCTAGCTGACACAGTGGTACCCAGTACCTTAATGCTTGGTTTGAACATCCCCACGTCGCCTTGCGCATGTTTACAAACTAAAATGCTCCCATGAGACTGGCTGATTGGATATTTTCACTCTGGGGCTGTTAAACAGGCGCACCTAATAAACTGGCCAATGAATCTATATTCTGTTTTTGTTTACAGTTACCAAAGATCGGTATTATTTGAGAGATAAAGGCTTCGCTACTGCTCAGTCATCCTCATTCTGCACACATTTCCAACCTCCTCATATACAGCACACAATTGATCAGGAACCCCTATGTTATCACGTTAATGCTCTTGATACACTTAAGTGTCATTTTTCAACATTTTGGGTTAATGTTGAAGTTTTGGTGGCTAAACATAATCAAACAGTTAATGATTAGAATTTCATGATTTCCACCACCAGGCACCAAAGCAGTGTTCTTATTTGCTCTTTTAACCAAATGTTACAAATACCAATTTAAATTTTATAGCCTTTATAGATGCTCTGCAGTTTGTTTATACTCATATCCAGATTCATAGATGTTCATAGATGGTTCACAAACTAATTTAACTAAATGTATGTAGTTTAGTATTTTCTATTTAATTATAAATATTTAGACATCATGTGTATCAGTTCTGACTCCATTATGAAATGATTTGTTTGGGCAGTAGAAGTTTTTTGAAATGAAATCTATTTCTTTGTTCTGGAGAAAGTACACATAATAAAAACGATCTATTCAAAGACGTGCCGCATTTTGCTTCTCCACTGTTTGTCTTTCTTTAGAAAAAGGTGATTACAACGAGGTGGAGCTGTTAGTCAAATAAAAATTTGTAATGATTTATATAATCACAACTTGCTTTTTATACCCTAAAATAAAGACAGATCCCCACAGTGGAACTGTAGTTAAACAGATTTATATCATGAGCAATAAAAGTACACACACACACACACACACACACACACACACACACACACACACACACACACACACACACACACACACACAAAATGTTAGTGCAGGGTGTGATCTGTGGAAAGCAATGACATGCTCAGACAGAAATAAAAACATAAACCATAATTATCACTTTGTTGAACTTTCACTGTGGGTTCATTACTGTATCAATACACACACACAGACTGGGGTTGTTATGGAAAACAATGATTTTCGGAGAGTCTGCTGTGTTACATGCTTCTCTTTTGGCATCCTTGTAGACAGTTTGTATGTCTGAGGTTTCTCTTTGTGAAGAGTCGCTCCCTTCGCAGCAATGACACAAAACAGAAAGAGCAGCGGCGCGAAGCTGCTGCTTTCCTCTGGCCTTTCATTTCAAAATCAAACCCAGCAAAAGTCACACTTTAAACACACTCCAGGTGTACCTGCTCGCTGTCTCTCATTACGCATAAAATGTTACGAGGCACCTCATTAATTGTACCCGACGTGACACACCTTTGTCTTTGTTCTCCACCTGTCCCTGCGTTATTATTTATATCTGATTGCAGACTGATATGGATCATTATGATTTATGACAAAAACATATATTGATGCCTCTGATTTAATCTGGCAGACATGCAAGTACAGACTGCCAGCTATGTAAAGAACAAATTTATGAGTTTTTTTTATTTATGACATCTTTTAAAAAGTTCCAGTACCAACCAAGGAGCACATGGATATAATCTCTGCCTTATCTGCCAGCTCTCAGATGGCTTTGCAGCACTCTGACTGCCATAAATTACAATAAGTGTTTGAGTGATTATCTGATCTACGTTCATTATGACGTCTGTTTTCCAGCCTCATATTAGACTCATATTGTGTGCGTGTGTGTGTGCCATCAGGTGGTGACTCTCACTTTGAGATATATTATGGTATATCGTCTCCTTGGGCAACTTAGGGAACAATCACATCTCTGTGTTCACTACAAGCAGCCAGGAGACATGGCGTAATTGCACACACCGTTGTAGGAACAAACACTGTAATTGTTCCTATGTACTTTTTGTCTAGGTTTTTCAGGTGCAGGTGTATCAGGAGGGTGTGTATATGTGCGTCTGGGTGTTATTTGAAAGTGAGGTTGCCTTGTGGCCATAAGACATTCAAACTATCACTAACTGAAATATGAAATCAGCCTGAAGGGAAGTCAGTCCGCCCAAATAAAGAATGTAACCATGCACACAAACACACACACACACACGCATAAAAAGGGGGAGGGGCTAAAAATGCAAGTGGATGAACTGAGGAGATGAGCTGTCCTTGTTAAAACATATTTACATGAGGTAGGAGCTCAGTCACAGCCTCCGTGTGTATTAGACTGTTCATGTATTTTTTCCTGGTTCAGTTTGGCAGTTTTCAAAGACACACTAGAAAATCCAAATCCTCAAGTGCATCCAGTTCACTTTCAATTTTTGCATGACCTTATAGCCATTCCTTTTTTATTTACCTCTTTTTTTCTGCTCTTTTATCTAATAAATGACTTGTCTTTGGAATATGATTCAAACATAGCGTGCCAAATATCAGACAAGTTAGTCCACATGTATCGACCACATCATTTAACAGTGTAAAAAACCCATAAAATGTCATTATTTCTCAGTGATAAACTCATGGTCCTACTACCCCCTGTTTTTCATAGCCATATTTCTTAAACACAAACATTGTCATGATTGATTTTTGGGACCAAACCTCACATCTGCTCTGATTGTGAAAGGGATACAGGGCAAAAAGTGACTGGCACCATTCATAATTCCCTTAATAGCTACTAAAGCCCCAGTTACAGCTGAAGAAAGGAACCCAAAAGTATGAAACTGCTACCACTGGTGTTATTTTATTGTAAAGTGGACCAAACATAACACATTTCCCACATGCTTTTGGGAGATTTGGTGTATTTGTGTTTTTACAAATTATAGCTGCACTTGGATGGAGGTGATTTTCCTAGAAAAGACTTCCGTCTTGCAAATGTACTCCATAGTCCAGACATATGCAGAATACAAAACTAGTGCTTGCCAAAAATTAACGTAGCTCCTTTGGTGTTGCAGTAGCTTTCTTGCCTACGTTCATTCATTTTGGGGGGATATCAAGTCACTGATATTCCAAAACCTTCAGGTAACTTATAGAAAGTAGAACAATACAGAAAAATCATTTCACCTTTAAACACGACAATAACCCCAAGAGCACATCCGAATCAAAAAAAGAATGGCGCAGATCTAAATCCAATAGAAAGTCTATGGTGTGACCTGAAGACGGCAGTGCACAAGAGCTGCTCTTGCTGTCTTGCAAACATTGCCAAGTCAAGATGTGCAATGCTGATAGACTCCTACACAAGAAGACTGAATGCTATGATCAAATTAAAAGGTGCTTCAGCAAACTGTTAGTTTAAGGATATGGACGCTTACGCAACCAGCTTACTGTGTTTTGCTTTCATAACTGCCTTCGTTCTTCATTGTATAAATTCAACAAGGTGCTGGAAACATTCCTGAAAGATTCTCTTCCAGAGTTGCTGCAGAATTGACTATGAAAGGGATTAGAAAGCCATTTCTTAGGCTATGACTCCAATAAACCACAGTTATAGTATTTTTCCACAAAAGAAGAAAACCTGGAACAATAGCGATCCTTCCTGGGTGGGGCAAGCCTACCAATGTTGCTCCAACACATTCACAACACATCCAGAAGGACACTGTCATGGTTTGTTTTGGTTTTTAATCTCTGCAAGTCTCTGTGGATACTTTGAAAATCATTCCCCTGGATTAACTAATTAGACATTAGCTTTTACATTTACAGAATTTTAAAGATTTATTCCCATCAGTCAACTCCCTGGAGAACTGGAAAGCTCACCTGTGATCATCTTGTGCTCCTCGTGTTGCTTAACCTTTCCTCGTCTTTAAATAAAGATTGTAAAACTTAATCTGTCATCTTTATTAGCTTTGCATTTGAGTCCACTTGCAACACTTGGCTTAATCAGCCTTGACAGTCGCAAAAGAGTTCATGTTCATGATTCAGTCATAACAAAGAGATTCGGCAAAAACGCCATCCACAGAAGAGGCTCGTCTGACATTTGCCAAAAAAAACATCTTCATGATTCCCATGACGTTTGGGAAAACATGAACTTTTTGGAATGTTTGAGTCCCGTTACACCTGATGTAAAGCTAGCATAGCATTTCATAAAAAGAACATCATAGCACCAGTCAAACATGGTGGTCTTAGTGTGATGGTCTGTGGCTGCTTTGCTGCTTCAGAACCTAGACGACTTGCAGTAATTGATACAACCGTGAATTCTGCTCTGTACCAGAAAATCCTGAAGGTGAATCCCCGTCCATCAGCTCTGGCCCTGAAGTTCGAGAGCACCCTGGTGATACAGCAGCACAATGAGTCGAAGCACACCAGCAAGTCCACCTCTGAGTGGCAAACAAGTCTGGACTTAAATCAAATGGAGATGCTTTGGTGTGACCTTAGACGGACCGTTAAACCTCCAGTGTGGCTAAATTAAAAACAAAAGAGAAGAGTGGGCAAAAATTTGTGAAAGACTCTTTGCCAGTTATCACTAACAGTTCTTACCACCAAAGGTGACACAACTATTTATTAGGTTTCGGGGAAAATGACATTTCACACAGGGTCAGGTAGAATTTTTATAGTTTTTTCCCTCTTAAGCATCATTTTAAAAAATGCATTCTGTATTTGCTTTGTCTAATAATGTGAAACATTTAAGTCTGACATATAAACAAAAAACTGAGAAATCAAGAAGGGGGCACATAATTATTCACAGCACTGCACATACATTTACATTTAAGTCCAGGTTGTGATAGATGCAGATACTGCTGCCCTCTCGTCCATGTCAGAAATTTTTCACCTCAGTGAGACTTTTACCTCGAAAAATAATAAATGATAAACCTTTTTAGTTCCTCCCTATTACCTCCTTATCTCAAAAAACAAAACAAAAAAACATGTTCACCTCATATAGTTTTTATTTTTCCCTCTTTTGCTTAAGATAGATCTGCACACATCCTTAGACCACACACACTCATTTTAATGTTTATACAAATATCTTATTTTGTAGCTTTATGTCTTCGTGTCTCATCCTTTTGTTTCAAAACAAAGCATGAGAAGGAAAAAAGAAAGAAAGAAATGCAATTACAGATGTATAGATTTTTTCTATGCTGAATAGACCTCCTGAAATAACTAGTTGTTCAAGAAAACTGCCTGCTTTGATCAGATGAGTAGTTATGAGTAAGATTAAAAGCAGCGCACCTGTGGCATTTTGGAAAGTTATTTTTACCCTGCTTTAAATATTCATTGTTAAGTGACAGAAATTCAGTCAGGTGGTGTGTGTGCTGACGCCACTCCCAGTCTTCCGATAGCTGCTCGTAAATCAACATATTTGTCACCTTCTGTGCAGTTGTCAGTTCAGCACTTTGAGGTAATGAGGCTTTAAAACTGATACCGAGCAAGATAAACGCACCTGTTACCGGCTCCCGCCCCGCCACCACCCTTGACTTGCATTTTTGCTCCTGATTTGCATATAAGCAGTGGTTTGTTGTTCAGTATGTAAGCTGCATTGCACAAATAGCATCATGGCCACAGATATGTCTTATGTGATCTTAATAAAAATGCACATGTGGGGTGAAATAAACGATTGGCTTTCAGTAATTCCAGATTCAAACAAGTCAATTTAGAGTACAAAGGAGGATTTATTAGCACTCTAAATATTAGTTCTTTTTTTTTTTTTTTTTGCCTGTCCCGTTTGGCTCTTTTGCCATCAGAATTGTTGTCTGAAGGCAAACAAAGATGCCCAATGGATTTACTTTACCAAATTGACTATCCCAGCCTTGCCGTAATGGTCCATTTGATTCACCTTTTATTGTTTATTTTATTTTCACTTACTGAATACGGGACAGACTTGACTGGGGGAAAGAAGG
>NW_024582471.1:1630451-1671799 GCF_018398535.1 Haplochromis burtoni
CACACACACACACACACACACACACACACACACACACACACGCACACACTCATGTAACATCATCCTCCCTGGTGTTGCAGGTCGTGTTTGCTGTGTTCAGCTCCATGTTAGCAGTTTGTGACTCAGCAGGATAACTACAATCTGTTTCTTTTATAATCCGTGCCTCTGTCTTACTCAGAGGTCGCTCACACAGACTCAGCAACGCACTGCACTCTTCAGATTTACTCGAGTACTGTAACTAGCTACCTGGGTATTTCCATTAATGGTGCATTCATGACTGTGTCTCCAATAGTTTTCAGAGATATGTGTAACTTTGCAGCTAAGGACTGTTTTTCAACCATGTGATGTTTTTATAAAAATTTACATTGAACTCCAAAGGAGCATCTAAAATGGTCTGAACGAAATGATGCTCATCACTGTAAACACAGTACGATACAGTGAAAATGAATGTTTCCACAGGTCTCAGTGACTGTAAAGCCACGTCTACTAGCAATAACTTTGAAGTAGTCACTTTCTTGGTGACTTTATCAGCCTCACATGATCACATTTCATTAAGGTTATTAAGGTTTGAAGGCATTTGTTAACGCACAGCTCTCTCAAAGTCTCGCCACAGCATTTTAGTCAGATTCGATTTTTTTTTCTTTCTCAGCCGTTCTGTTGCGGATTTGCTCCGGTGCTTCGTACCATTGTTCTGTCGCTGTGCATTTAAGGTCAAACGTCTCCACTTTGGTCTGCTCTGTCCAAATAACGTCGTTCCAGATGTTTTGTGGTTTGTTCAGATGTAGCTTTACAAACTTGAGCTGTGCTGTCATGCTCTTTTTAGAGAAAATTGTCTTTCTCCTGCAAACTCTTCCAAACAAGACAAACTTGTTGAGTGTTTTTCTGATGGTGCTGTGATTGACTTTAACATTTTACATATGCCAGCTGAGGCCTGTAGAGCCTGAGATGTAATTCTTGGGTTTATTTTTACAACTCCTTTGTACCTGAGGTTGAACCTGCTGGGTATCATGTCCTGGGAAGATTAGCAGCTGTCTTCAGTGTAAGTTTGCACTTAATTTTTAATTTTACCTGGATCTTTTGATCAATTTTGATATTTTTTTACGAGTTCAATATTTTTCCTCACCACTGTAAATACTTTAAGAGAGCTAAGTAAAAACAGAGTTCCTTTTAGGGTTTAATCAGGGTTAAAGGTCAGAGTCAGAGAACCTGAAAGCCTTGAAGCGTACCGTTAGTGACTCACACCAAGAAATTAATCATATGCTGACACTTCCTATGCTGTCATCTACTGCTAATCATAAAGAGTGTGTTATAATAACTACAGAGGATTTGACCAAACAGAGGTCAAACTTTTATGACTTAAGTCCTAAACAGCTCTGATATAAGCAGTAATAAATCATTGTTCTTTTAAAATGCAACCTGCCGCATCCTCAAAGCACCGATTGGCATTTTTGCTGCTTTGATTTATAACAGTTTATTAAACAAACACGCCCTGACTGTTTTATACTCTGATAAACTCGATATGTGGAATGAGAACAATGAATAAGAAAAATGCTTTGCTGCTTATTTTGAGGCACTTTATATTGATTATTTTTAAAGATAATTTTACTTATTTTGACTATATATACTCTAGTTGATGGTTTTGGAGCACAGTTGAATAATTTATTCAGACTTTTAAATAACAGGAGAAAAAAGGAAATGAATGATTTCTAAGAGAATTATTCAATCCAAGACTGCATTCACTGGCTGGTTCTTTGCATGCCATCATCTGATTGGCTCTAAGAGATCTCACAAAAAAAAATGTGTTAACTTGACATGTGCTCAAATAATTGGTAGAATGAAAATATAAATTGCAGCTAAACTGTAAATATGACACACACACACACAAAAAACATGTTTCCATTGACTGGGAGGAAGAAACAAAACAAAGTAAAATAAGAGGCATCTGCATGCAGAATTGCACAACATTGACATGTTAGCTAACAGTTGGATCTGAAGTGTCTGGGTGGCGTGATGAAACACACACACACACGTAGAGACGGCGATGTTGAAATAGACTGGGTGGAATATATATGTGCAATTTCCTTGCCAAGAATGAAATTTCTTAGAAGCGACTTACTGTTGCTCTGTTACCAAAGCCTTTTTTAATTTACATTTAGACTTTCTGACACACCCAGATGTGCTGCAAAGAAGAATAAACTCATCTGAGGCATCTGCCAAAACAAACCTCTGTGACAGATTTGTGTCAAACATGATTTCTGGTAAGGTTCCTGTAATGCAGGGTGGATGGATGACGTGAAATAAAGCGCAGCGATAGCGACACTTCATTAAAAATAAAACTTATATTACAAAAGATTAATAAATATAATGCGAGTGTTACTCTCGCTTCTGGTGTGGTAGAGTTCTCCTCTCTCGCTGGTGGATGGTGGTAAAACTAGCTTCCATAATGAATACAAACTTTTACGCTGTTGTCTACCTGACACACACACACTTAAATGTTACAGATAAAATACAAAATGAGGTTAATTATATAATGAAGTCAGCCATTTAAAATCATAAAATAATAGAGCAAAAGCTACTATCCAGCATTTGCAACATTGAATCTAATTACCAAAAATAAATACACATTCCATAACTAAGGTTATTTTACTGTTATATTCACCAGCTCAATGCATTTAGTTCAAAGTGAGCATCAGAATGGGGAAGAAATGTAATTTAAGTGACTTGACCGGTGACCCGGTGTCACTCCTGTCAGCGAAGAACAGGAAACTGAGGCTACAATCCCCAAAACTAGACAATAGAAGACTGGAAAAATGTTTCCTGGCCTGAAGAGTCTATTTCTGTTGCAGTATTCAGATGGTAGGGTCAGAACGTGGTGCAAACAACATGAAAGCCTGGATCCATCCTACTGAGTGTCAAAGTTTCAGCCTGGTGGAGTGTAACGGTGTGTGGGGGGGGGGAAGCTTGGCACACTTTGGAGCCCTCAGTACCACCTGAGCATCATTTAAACTGTCTTTACGCTGTACAGACTCCGCTGATGAGCGTTTAATTAATTTGTTTAATTAATTAATTTGTTGTTTTATGTTTTATTTTTATTTCCACAGCATACCTGAGCATTGCTGCTGACCACGTCTATCCCTTTACGACCACATTGTACTCAGGGTGAAGGAGATAAAGGCCTTGAATCGGACTTGAACCTTTAGCCTTATGGTTAATACATTTTTAATAACCATGTAGAAAAATGATCTCCATTGTTACTGTAAAGCTGTAAATTGCATTCAGGAAACTTGATAAATTCTCTGCAGTGCATCTATAAACACTATCTGGATGGCTTTCATAAAGGATTGTTATAAAACTTGGTTTAAAGAACCTTTAACTGAGTCCTGTTTCACTTTCACTCCCTGTTCGGTTAGATTAAGGCTGCCTTGTTAGGTTTAGGAAAAGATCGTCGTTTTGGATTAAAATACACCAGTTCACAGCCTAAATCTGCACACTGAATACACTTTAAGGGTACCCAGTGCATTACAAGCAACACCTTATCTGTATCTCCAAGGAGGATTTAATGCACCGGGGAATAAAAACACTGATCGAAATCTTTTACAGATGATAAAGAAAAACAGTCATCTTTAACAAATGCATATATGTGGACAGTGCATGAAATATTATATGTGAGTATGCTATCAAAATGCCATCGTTAAACTTTCAGCACAATAAATATTATTAATGAACCTTAAAATAATCAGTGTTTATTTCACAAACTAATGAAACAACCAATAAAACAAGTCCACATAAATCACAACATTATTTTTGATTAGCAAACATTGCTAGATAACAGTAATGTTTCTAAACAGCATAGTTAAAGTTGTCCAGCCACTTTTTGAACATCAGTAACACAAGCAGATACAGATTACAGCAAATCAGTTTTGCTTTGATTGTTACATAATCAATATTAATATTAAATTTAAAGCCTGGCAGCAACTTTTTCTTTTCACTACAGCAGCAGAGCACGTGTCAGAGGAGGTGGGGTCAAGGAGAGGCTCCTGCCTGTCACAGACTCGTTCAGCCAGCGGTGAGTGCACAAATACTGATAATGACGTGTGTTTTAATAGTCTGAGACATTAACATTAAATGGACTTTGTGGATATTTCTCTTTTTTCCAAAACATCCAAAAGGAACAAACGTCATTAACTTCTTCTGTTTCCAATCACAATCCTATTCAAAGTGAGATCAAACGAATAATGAATGGGGAGAAAATAGGAAAATCATTCTTAAGCAAGTTAAAACAAACATTCAGATTATTATTATTTTTTAAATAGGCTTGAGGGTGAAAGTAAAGCGAGAAGCTTCAAAGGTCTTGTTTAATCAGGACCTGACTTTACAGCCTCCATCGCTCTGAATTACCCGGGCGCTAAAGGGAAAGTAGCTGCTTATCAATATTTAGTGCTGCTGCAGTGCTTTATGGGCAGTTACTGACACTGCCTGACCTTTTGTACTGACCCTCATCACGGCACTTGATGTGCTGTTACAGTCCTTTAAACAGAGCATCACTGATGATTATAAACCATCTAAATTACTTTATAAAGCACATGAAAGCGTGAAATTTATATTTGCTGGTGCATAAAGGTGAGCAGATAACGTCCTACCCTGATATATTTCTTCATATTTCAGGGGTTGGTTTAGTTCCTCCTGCACTCATCCTTTACTGATGGCACAAGGGATTTTTTTTGTTGCAGCAGCAGGATAGAATAAAAACAGAACAGTCTACAATGAATTTCTGTTCAATTTAATTTTATCTATATAGCTCCAAATCACAACAACAGTCGCCTCATGGCGCTTTATATTGTAAGGTCGACCCCACAATAATGCATACAGAGAAAAACCCAACAATCATATGACCCCCTACGTGCAAGCACTTTGGCGACAGTGTGAAGGAAAAACTCCCTTTTAACAGGAAGAAACCTCCAGCAGAACCAGGCTCAGGTTGGGGTGAGAGAAGGAAGACAGGATAAAAGACATGCTGTGGAAGAGAGCCAGAGATTAATACCAAGTATAAATTGGAGTCTAATAAATATATATATTTCAAACCACTGATGCACAAATACAACAGTGATAGAAGCAAAAAAAGCAAAGTGGGCCCTGAGTATTCACTCATATTTTATTACAACCATAAGCAGAAGCCATACGTTAGAGCAGTGGCTTCCCAAAGGTAAACAAAGCTAAACAGATCATCTCGAAACTAACACACAGGTTCTTCATTATTACTGAAATATTATAGCTTAAAATTCCTCCATCAGGCTCTTGGATGGCGGGAGTTCGCGTCAGGTTTTAAGGAGGATACAGGCATGTGGTGTAGCTGATCCTGCTGGGAAGGGCTGGGCACGGCCGGGCTGAGGCGGAGTGTGGACAAGTAAACAGATGCCAAGTCAAATAAAACTCTGCAATGGAACAGCTCTGGGCAGCAGGACACATTTAACACAAACACACACACTTTGTACACATTCAGTAGACTGTTTACACACAGCGTAGGCAGCGCAGCAGACGCGGGGTGATCCAGCTCCATCGCAGCTCGCTCAACCAGAGAAAATCTGTAAGCCGAGTTTCAACCACAGTCATGTGACAAATCATCTTTCCCCAACAGAGAAGAAGCTTGTTCCCTTTTCAGCCTGTAACATTAGGAGCTCTGACACAGCAGGTGCGACACACACAAACACACATGTGCACACACCACTGTTACAAAACCCCATAATTGCAACATAAGTAACCTCATTTATCAGGCGGTTCTGGTGGGCTGTGAGGTGTGGCCACGTAAGGAGCAGTCATGCTAATCAGTGACATTTACAGACGAAGGTGTGTCTGGCTTCTGGATGTTATGTAGAGAACATGACTCTCTTTGTTGCTGCTTCATGGAAATCTCCACTCAGCTGCAGTGTTTGGTTTGGATCAAGACATGAGCTGTGCCTTCACCCCACAGATCAGCGAAGCAGTTAACAGACAGTATTAGCAATTCTTCTGTTGATCCCTGAGGCTCAGGCAAAGTCTTTGTTCTCACATGGCCGGTCAGAGGTCATTTACAGAGCAGCACCACTTCTGGACCTGGAAGGCCTGGCCTTCTCAAATTCATGGTGTATTTGATTATGAGGGAGTAGCTGATGCAAACAGATGCCCTGCGCTCCAACTGAACGCCACTTATAGGGCCCAAAGGGCTCCACAAACAGAAAAAAGTCCAACATATTTTGGGAAAAAGAATAATTAGGTGTTTAAGTTTGACTGGGAAAGACATTTCTGAATGAGCTTCAACCACTTTTTAAATTATTATTATTAGGGTGACAAAAGTTAGAGCGGCAAAGCTGGGATGCTTTGTACAGGTGCAGAGGAGGGATAGTGGATATACTGGACGAGGATGCTAGGGATAGGGGCAGCTGAAGGTACATGTTTAACTGTATTTTTTATATTACTTATTAAAATAAAACATTATTTTATTAATATTTGAGGCAGAAAAAAAACAGCGCACTGACCTGTGGCTTTCTTCCATTTTTCAGTCCTTTGTTTGCAGCCATGTCATCTATTGCCAACATTAATTATTTATAATTTAATTTTGGGTGGTTTTTTTGGCCAAGCTCAAAAGTAATTAATACACTTCAGGATATGCCAGGATTGCTTTTAACACTTGGAAATCCGTTGATGTCAGTGACTGCCTGAAGTCTATAACTCAGGGACGTCATCAAAGACTGTTTTTCCTCCTTTGAGATATTCTGTCAGACTTCTACAGCAAAACTTTTGTAAAACACCTTGAATTAGAGCTGGAAGTCTGCATTTCAATCACACGCGGCCTGTTTCATTCAGTGTTCACTTTGGTGGTGTACACAGTTCACCAAACTATAAAAAAAAGTGTCTTATAGACCTACTAACTGTAATATGATCATTGCATAGCGTATCAAACTGTAGCTAATTTTTAATTCATTAACATCCCAACTTAAGCATGGTATATAGAAACGCACCATTTATGTGCTTCTTTTCTTTAAATTAAATAAGCACATTTTACTCTTGCACACAAATAACCTGTAGCGAACTCCATGAGTGACATTTCTGTGATTAAAAACACAAAATCAAACAAGCAAAAAAACCATCCAACAATGGCTCCAACCCGACCGGGTGGCTGATTAAGACATGCTTGGAGAGGCCCGTGAACAGGTTTAGGAATGGAAGGAGAAAAAGATCTCTCGGTGAAATCGTATAGTCCTCTTGCATTCTGCTTGACTAACAGAACAACCCAATCACAGAGGGCGAAAAACAAAACAAAAACTAAGCATGCATGTACACGCACTACAAAATATTTTGCAGAAATTCCGTTTTCTGTCTTTTGTCTGGGGTCTTGCTGTTGGTGTTTTGTTTTTTTTGGCTTTCCCATTTCATGTACCCACTCTCACACTATATGCAAACTAACAGGGTCACAACTTGCCCGAACACGCCGCTTCTCCAACCTCAGGAGGAGTTCCTGTTAACAAATACATGTCTGTGTTTTAAGTACGGTGTACAGCGCACGTCTATATACTGGAAACCTTATATTGGTATTCAAAAATGACTGACATGTTTAGACAGGAGGTGGAAGAATCTATACATCCGACACATGTTGGTCTGGAGTGCAACACACTCACTCACACACACACGCACAAAGAAAGCTGGCTTCAGACGTGCTGGAAGAATATGAAATGTATTTTAAAGTACAGAGTAGCAATAATCATAGTAAAACAGAACATGTGCAAAGAGAGTCAGGGGTAAAAGAAAAATATCTTTACAGTGTAAACCGACAGGTTTGTTGCAATCAGTGAGAACATTGACACGCAGTGACATTCAAACACTCACGTACAGGCACACCAAGCTGCAGCTCGGGCTGAAGAATTCAGTATGTTGCATACAGTAAATGATTTACGGGTGACAGATTGTCTCAACAGCAGAAGTTTTCCTCTTTAAAGTTAGCGTCTTTTGCCGTAATTTTGAGTAGCTCCTCAGTAAATGTGTGGACTTCCCCTCGCTGGAGCGGCACGGCTAAGCTTTCAGATTTTCCCCATCAATGCAGATGAATTGACATGTGTTTAAAGGTGAAACAACAGGATGTGAAATGAACTGGATTTATTGTGTTGCTTTTCCTGGAAGCTGCTGTAACTTAAATGAAGTTCAAGTTCAAATTGCGCAGGGCCAGGAAAGCCTAGGAAGAATCAAAAATAGTTCACCCCTGATCTCAGAATATGAGCACCATCATCATCATTTAGCCGATGTTATATTTAACCTTTGCATTACAAACCCCCCCAAAACATTTTGCTGTCGTTTATTTCTTCACCCATCCCTTCATCTCACCTCCTTCTTACAATCTCATTTTCTTTGGGAGGAACTTGTGTTTCTTAATTATTGTGATATTTGTAACAGTGCTCGGAATACTGCAGAGTGGAGTCTTTGTTCTACAAGCTTGCTGTACATTTTTTGCTGCATCCAAAAACAAAAACAAACTCCATTTATCACACACACACACACACACACACACACACACACACACACACACACACCACCACACACACACACACACACACAGGTGCAAAAGTATTTTAACAGCCGAGGCCCGGCGGTACAGTCAGCGCCATCTTTGGGGATTATTTATGTTTATTTATTAGAGCACAGGAAGAGAGTACTATCCTTCAACCTCAATCCCATTTCTGCCACTATTTCATCTGTCCTCTCATCATCATCATCATCATTATTATTAAAACATTCCAGAGGCGGCAGGATCGAGGCAGAGACTCATTAATCAACCCTCGCCAGCAGGTGAAGCAGCGAGTCCACAGTCCTGCTATCGTGCTGCTCTCTGCCCTCCAGCTTTGATGCTGCTGTGACTGTCTGTCAGACGGACAGTGAAGGAAGTGCCTGTCCGTCGGGGTTGGCGTTTATCCCGAGGTTGGAGAGGAGGCCCTGGAGGTGTGTGATGGTGTTCAGCAGCTGCTTCTTCTCCTCCTCCAGTGCAGAAACCTGCTCCTTCAGCTGCCCCTCTGCCTGGGCCAAAGCCTCCACTCGACTCTCCAGGTTGCACACTCGAGCGTGGGACACCTGGGTGAGAACAGCGAGGGAGCGGTGACCTAATGGAACAAAGAACGGGCAAAGGCAGCTTTTCTTCTTTTGTGCAAGCGTGCGTGTGTGTGTGTACCTGGAGCTCCTCGAGCAGGTCGAGGTTCTGCTGTCGCAGGCTCTGATTGGTCCTCTCCAGCTGCGCAGCTCGCTGGTGCTGGTTGAGGGTCGGGGGCGTGTCCAGCAGCTCATCCTGCAACACGTGGTACTCCACCTCATAGGCTTGGAGCTGCTTGGACACATCCATCTCACAAACCTGAAGCAGAGGCATTTAATAACTCTCAGCTGGGTGAACATTTGAACTGCTTGCAAACAGGAGAATCGCGTTTCCATCGTGTCATACCATTATAAAAGAATGTATGTGAAGAGGATATAAAAGGAATATGACCAGGTTAAAAGTGGGTTTAATTGTTATTTTTACTGATTTGATTGATCTAAAACTCTTGCTTTGGCTTTGTAACTATTTAACTATTTCGGTCGTTATTGCTAATTGTTCTCACCAAAGACAACATTTGGAGGCAGTAAACAAAAGCAGCCGCACAATCACACAATTCAACAAGACTTCAAACACATTCGGTTTAGAGCTGCTCATTAACTGAGATTTCTCATATATATCTATATATTTAAATAAAAAAAATAGTCTTTTGCTCACGTGTATTCCCTTTATTTCACTGAGGGCACTTTGTGTTTCTCAGCAAAATTACGTTATCATTACTCACAGCAATGGTGGTCAAAACTAGGAACAAAGCCTCGTGTGAAACTGGGGATGTTTACTCTACAATGTCAACACATTACACACACTGAGCAGGCTGCTGTTGTCCAGACCAAAGAATTTTTCACATTTCGGCATTACAAAACAATGAACTGACCTGGAGTCTCCACACATCCAGTATGTTCACTCCCACTTTTCTTTTTCTTTTTTCTCAGATGAAACTGTGAGTCATAACACATGTAACATATACATAATCCAATATGAAAAAGTGGCACTGGAGGGAAAGTACCGGCAAGTAAGCAGTTTGCTATCTCATAGAAATTATAAGATAAGCGCGTACCTTCTAAAGTATAGCTTACCATGAGTTATTAGCTCTGTGTCATCTGTGATAGCTAGGGATGGGTACCGGTATCGGTTCTGACATAAACTGTAGTAACCAGACCGAAAAGCAGCGCACATTTTGGTGCTTTATTTCGGTGCTTTTTTTTTTCCTAAGCTGTGTTACACTTCTAGCCAATCATTTTACTTTTCCGAGGATAGTAGGCGGGTCCAGGTACGTACGTTCTTTTAGAGCAGAGCTACAGATTAACAAGGAGAAGCGATCAAAAGTCTGGCTGTACTTCACAGCAAAATATGCAAACTCAGCAGCCTGCAACAAGTGCTTTAAGCTGATACTGTGATACTGTCAAAGGAGGTAACACCTCAAATCCGATGAAACACCTGGCGACGCATAGCGTTTTTTTTAAAAGCCAAGAAATGCGCCGTATTTGATAGCTTGCTGCGAGACCTCACACCGTGCACATCTACTGCGGGTGGGGTGCCTGTTATCGGACCAGGAACAACATCCCCCAAAAACCCGAAGAATAGAGTCCTGGCCCCTAGCCCTGCCAGTGTAGCAGAAATGATGAGGATGATGATGGCAGCAGCAGCCGTTCTTCTCTGCGTGAGTAGCTTAATGTTGTTCGTGTGTAATTTACGTTGAGTAGGCTAACCACGTTATTACATTAATGCATGTAAGGTGAACTAGCAAACATCATCATAGCTACATGCGGCTGTCTTCTTGTTTGATGGCAGATACTCCCTTCACCCTGGCCAAAAAGGCTAAAATGACCAAAGAAAAAGTGGAAAACAGTTAAACATGAGAGGTTTTTGGACAAAGTTTGTGTTTTTTTCCATTGATTAAGCACTGCTTCCAGCCAAGAGTGATGCCATATATATGCCCCATAGCTGCAGAAAAGGCTAACATTGTTATCTTTTTACAAAAAACAGCTGAACATGAGAGGTTTTTGGACCAATTTTATGTTCTCCATTCTTTAAGCACCGGTTTGGCACCGG
This sequence comes from Haplochromis burtoni, assembly GCF_018398535.1. Taxonomy (NCBI): domain Eukaryota; kingdom Metazoa; phylum Chordata; class Actinopteri; order Cichliformes; family Cichlidae; genus Haplochromis; species Haplochromis burtoni. The sequence continues at coordinate 1,641,610 of NW_024582471.1, forward strand.
TATCGGATAAAACCTAAACGATACCCATCCCTAGTGATAGCTGACAGCCACATTACCGCGCACCTTAATGGTTAACATTTTCTCATGGCAACCATAAATTACACTAAAAAGTGAAACCTGACCAAGACTATGAGATTTTACCCACTCGAGTCGATCAGCGTGAGAGGCCCATCTTACTGACGTGGTATTTTTCCAAATGGTGACGCATGAGGTAAAATTTACATAACTTCACACACACTCCACCCATCAGCTGCTCTCATCACTGTTGTAAAGGCAGGGTGTGGCTGGCCATGATAGCCTCTGTCACTCAAGCAGGATATCATTCTCCTTTGTCTCATTGTGAAGCCATTAAACTGTCTCCTTTAACTGCTGCGAGTTGTAAAACCATATCTCAAAATGAAACACATCTGTTCCGTGAACTTAGTAAAAATGTTTTAATAGTTTCGTGAGCTCATTTAGAGCAACAACAGACAAGAAAAGAACGTCCAGTTTTACAACAGCTAATCTGATGAGCTCGGTGCTGGTTATCGTGTAAACGATGTCTGGTATGAGTGTGAGTAAAGGCACAAAGTCGCCAAAATAAACTGCAGGAGGACCACCAGGAAATTTTTTATAACAAACCTCACAGCTGAACATGGAGGACATTTCAAAGACAAACAAAGGCAAACTGGCTAAAGCTAAAGCTATCCAGAGCTCAGAGCCAGCCACAAGCCAGCAGCCTCGGTATGAGCAACGGATCAAAGATGTTACGAGGAGAATTATGGAGATAAATGAAAACGTTTTTTTATTACATAAATCTTCTCCACCTCCTCAATCCAAAGTTTTATCTGTTAAAACTTTGGATTGAAGACGAGCTGATTTTTGCCATATGTCAAATATAGATCTTAGAAAGAAAACTGAAAGCTGCAAAAATCTGTAGCATTAGGTCCCACAGGAAGTAACAGGCGTTCCTCTGTTTTCACATACGAAGTTCAGATCATTTTAAATAGAATGTTTGTGTTATAAAGGCATCAAATTGTGCAAAAGATCAGTATTTTTGTCACACCAGTTGTTGTAGAATCAGCGTTTCTGCATTTTCAACTAGAGCAGGGCGATATGACCAAAAATATTTATCACGATATACATTTGAAAATTTGTGATAACGATATAACTGACACTAGACAAAATACTTTACAACTCCTCAACTTTATTAGTGCAAAAAATAAATAAATAAATAAAAACCACCCATGAATGTATTTTCACTTAAACAAGCAGCTGTTTTTTTATGTGCATTAAAGTTATATAAAAAATTAACAGTGCAAATGCAAAATCCTTGCTGACAGTTTAACCAAAAGGTATTTCCAGTGGAAATTGGCCGACATATCCTCAGCATAACCATGTATCCACAAAACTTAAAAAGAGGTTATACACATAATAGGGTAATATTATGTTGAAGCGCAGTACGTATCACTCCGCGAGGCTCCTGCCTACGATAGCCGTAATGCTCCGACAATCCATCAAGCGGTGCGGGTTCGTAGCTTAGCAAAGTCGTACTGAAACATTTGACCGATTTTCGAGCACCGTGTACGACATAAAATTGTTTCCAGGTCAGTAAACACAACCAGAATTCATACATAAGGCACACAGGATTATAAGGGGCACTGTCGATTTTCAGAAAAATCAAAGGATTGATTTTCCAAAAAACACGGTAATAACGACGGCCCGCTAGCATGCACTACCAAAAATAGTGCTTTGTTGTGTATCTGACGGACGAAAGCTAAACCAGTTCCACACCACTGAAGTTGCAGCATTTTTACAAACCAATTCTGGTTCATCCGTTTCATTTAACGATCAACTTTCGCTCTTCTCATTCTGCGTCGCCGCCATGTGCGTATGTAAACAAAGGCACTGCGCATGCGCCAGTATTACCGTGAACGGTATGATATAGCCCAGCCCTATTTTCAACCATAGAAAAGACCAAATATCAAGAGTCTGATAGAAAACACTGGAAAAAAAAAAGAAGTTACTTTTTATCGCTGACTAACATTTAGCTAGAATAGTTATGCATCACTCGCTCTTTAAAAGACAACTCTTTAAAATGAAAGTAAGGAATTCATAGAGAAAGTCTTTCTCACTGTCCTACATCCAACTAGTTGTTAGTTTTGTTTCAAACATGAAAATTAAAAATCACGCCAGACCAATTGTTCAGCAATGACTCAATTATCTCAATGGGACGATGGCTCATAACCTTTCTATAACTCCCAAAACTCCATACATAAGATCACACTGATAAAAAATAAATAAATAGATTTCTGTACTCCAGTGTTAAAATGAGTAGTTACACATTACTAAACAACTTTGTCTCCTTGTCTAACCTGGTTGATGGTTTTCTCCATCTGTACGAGGCCCAGGTTGGGTAGCATGGTCTTGATGAAATCCACAATAGACTCCAAGCTGTCGTGCTGCAGGATCAGAGGTTTGTGGCTCCCCAGCAGGCTTAGGGCCACCTTGAAGATGACCTCTGACCCCTGCAGGAACACCATATCTGACAGAGGACAAAAAGGAAGGATAAGTTACAGAGGCAAGCGGGGAAAAAACCCAGAAAACACAGGGAAAGGAGGCTAAAAAAGGCTCTAGCGTGACGGCACTCTTAAATTACATATTGTAAAAATCAATACTGACATGTGCTGACAGCAGAACTTACCCTGTTTAATGGCAACTTAAAGGCTCATTAATGGGAAGAATGATTTGACGTCAGCAGAAAACGTTTAAGCAAACATAAATGTAGGCCATTGTGAATCTGCAGAGCCAGAGAGCATTTGTGTGTGTATACTGTGAATACATCAGGGTGTGGTAAGGGTTAGGCAGGATTGCATGAGATCATACAGAAGATTAAGGAATGGCAGCAGAGGTGTGGGCCCCACAGATGATATCAAAGACCTGACAGTGCAAATGTGATGGCCGCTAAGCGCAACACACGCACGCTCGTGCACGTCAACACACACACAAATGAAGTGTTATGCTCAGATGAGCACAAGGAGCCAGTGAGTCTGGTTCAATGACTGAGTACTATGTAAGAAATTAGGCGTGAAAACAAAAGTGCGGAAGGAATGAGGTAGAGAGAAAGGCAACTGCAGAAAACATATACCCTCTGTGGGCGTGATGGCATTTACACAAATGAGGAAAAGGTCACTTAACAGATAAACAGTAACTGTAACTGAGTCTCAGTGTGCACATGACTCAACTGAATCCTTTACTTTGCCTGAAGTCCCTCCCCAACTCCTTCACCAAACTTTCAGGATTATAGTACTACTTATCTTCAATCAGTTACTAAAATTTCATTTAGCTCTGACAATTTCCTTTCAGCATTTTGGGTTCAAGATCTAATTAGATGAGATACCTAGGGAGTAGAGATAACTAAACATCACTGTAAACGCCCCGTCATCCTTTTTCCTGTCATGCGTCAATACTGCTGTGCTTCTATCAGGAAGAAGAAACAAGGCGGCGACCCACCAAATCCACTGTGCAGAAATAGAAAGCCTTCAAAGCTTACCAAAAACTCTGGCCACAAACCCGAGGGGAAAGTGTGAGGCGAAGACCGTGAGGAACCAGGGGGTGGCATATAAGCTGGGCCCGATCTCCTGCTGCTCCAAGTGGCTGTAAAGATCCCTGTGATAGTCATGAAGCAGCCGCGACAGCTGGTACATCTGGATCTGAGAGGAGCAACAGCACTTCGTTGTAAAGGTGTAACATGACTTTGTATGAGAGGCTTTTATTATTTCACACATGCTTTAAAAACTGGATCTGTTATACATGAACATTTGTAGGATTTTAATAGAGAGTATTCAGGAAGACAAACGTCTTGGTAAAAAATGGAAAGATTTTTTTTCCTTAAGTTTACGACGCAAACACAAGTTTAAGAATGGACCAATAACACGACACCTTATTATGAGGTCACCTCCTTGGCGGGTAAAACGAGGGCTTCCTGTGTGGTATGACAATTATTTTTTAAGCAATTTTTCACTTATCATTAATGAGCCACTCCGTTCATTCACCATAGCAAAGTATAGAGTATTGCACTAATGTGAATACTTTCCTAACTCCCTCATACAAAGTGCTGCGGTGAGGTCATATCAATTTGTCTTTCTACAGAGCAACTCCAACGTTATCCGTGGTAGATCACATCCACACCAAGTTTACTGAAGGTGCCTCATTTAAAGTGGTATAAGAAATAAGTTTTGATTAGATTAATGTTAAACTGGAATGCTGACAACAGTGACTCTTAAACTAGTCAGGGTACACTATGGGAAATGGCCTTTTTACCAGTGCTGGATTATGCAGATGTCATTTAAGTGTATGCTGCTGCCTCACTGTGTATTATCGTCACTTAACACTCAAAGAGAACAACACAGTTTATTTTTAAAACCATCTTTAATTAAATTTCACGTCATTTATGATCGGGTTAGCCATATGAGTGTTTGTACACAAGGATGGGAAAAACTTTTAAGCACCTCACAGAACTTTCAGGTTAGGCCCCAGCCATAAAGGCCAGTTGTTGACTGCTTGGCAACCACTATTCCTGGATGAAAATGAGGATGCAACCAGTTACATGAGGTTCCTTGCAAATACTATGAAATCAGTCACACAGACCTAGAACATAGAGATCCTGTGGCCACCACGGACCACAAGAGAAAAATGTGTCTACCTCAACCAGCTGGTGAGTAGCTGCTGGTTGAGGTGCCGCTGAGTGAAATTGGTCACAAAGAGCCACATGGCGCTGCCGTAAAAGCTTGTAATCACTTTGATTAACAGCAGATTTGGCACAGTTTGTGTGGAAGAACCAGACTCGCCAGGAATTCTTTCAGCTGCTCCCCTCTTGGGGTCACCACAGCAGACAACCTGCCTCATCCCGTCCTCATATTTGCTTTGACAATATAGAATTTCTCGTTTTGACCTCAAAAACCACAAAATGATTGATGAGTTATTATCTGGTTTTGTTCACTTTCATTCTAGCAGCAAAGTAAGATGAGGGATTGTTCACAAAAGGTGTGTATAACGTTCACAAAGTGGAAAGCTGTCAAGGACCTTTGGAATTTATTGATTAAGGATCACGAGCACCAAGATCGTAACAGCACTTCGTTCATATTCATAGTTTGAAGCTTGAGAAAAAGCAACAGTCCTGTGCAATATTATTGTGGAGTATGCCGCATGTTGGACTGGTGTTGGACTCCCTGAATTAGCTCACAAGCTTTTTATTGTTACGTGACCTGCGCTTGAATTCAGGAACAAAACACATGATGTTTAGCATGATAACAAGGTTGTTTAGCATTTAACCATAGTATGTAGCTCTTTTGGTTCTAGTTCTATCAAAAGATGAAATTCAATCCCACACTGGAATTCAAAACCAATGACGTAGTTATCTGTAACACGAGCACTATTTACCAACTGTGTGGCGAGTACTAATGCAACTAAATTCCAATGCCAAGCACTAAGACCATGTCTCAACCTCACCAACGCTCTAGAGGCTATTAATTCACTGTTTTTGTTTGAAAACGAAAACGTAAGCAGACGTGTCATCTAAAAACAAAAAAAGGGGAATAAGAAGCATCAAATTCCAGAAAATGTGAGTTAGTGACATTACTCAACTACGTAACCACTGGAACTGGAGGGCTTTGCTCATGTGATTCAAGTATTTAAGAAAGGGAAACATAATGTAGATTAAGTTGTTTGGGGACACTGACAAGAGAATATTGTGTGGGTGAACACTGTACCTGCAGGATAATCATGTCAGGCCTGTACTGTTTGCGGAGCCCAGCATCGTACATTAGAAATTTGAGCATGTCGAAGGCGTCTTCTTCCCCCATGTGTAAAAGCAGCACTCCAGCAATGAAGGACAGGCCCTGGCAGTATCCCACCTACAAAAACGACAACCACAAACTTGATGCCAACAACACAGGGGAGGGAAACTCTCTCAAGTCTAAAAGACAGGTAACAGCTGGCTTTTTTTTCTTCCTTTTTTCCCACTGAATATCAAAAGAAACATGCAGAATGAAAGAGGAGAAAGGCAGAAATAAAGCAAAAACAGAATTCAATGATACCTCAGGGTCAAGCAGTGAGTAGGCTTTCAGGATATTATAGAGAGACAGCTGTCCTGCCCCCAGCTGGGCTTGGAAATATGGATGTGTGGGAAAAGTACGACCTGGAAGAGAAGAGCGGAGCGGCATATTATCTCTCAGCAACGTCCGTAGTTTGCATTAAATATTATTTCAAACTAATGCACCAGATACGCAGTCGAAAACAACACTGACACAGCTTTAGAAGTGTAACATTTTCTTCTCATGGTTTATTTTAATTCGCTCTATTCTATTCAGCAGCATCTGGGTGTGTCCATGTTTTTGAACAAAGCATATACACTGCTGATCTTCGCTGTGGATGCAGAACTTCTCACTTTGCTGTTGACGTTAAAAAGGAGCTCAGTGCAGCTGCATGCACGTACTCTTTTGGAGCAAACACTCTTACAAACAGGTTCTTGAGAAGCGCACAGATGAACGCAGCTTTTTAAAGAGAACCGATCCCCGTGCTTCAGAGGCTTAACGTGTATTAGTGGATTGGACGTGTATGTTTCAAAAATGACAATAAGGAATGCACTCCATTTAAAAACAAAACAAAAAAGCACTCTAAGGAAGGACAGACTAGTAATTGGCAGGTGTGTGTCAGGGGACTGAGGACTTGATTTACAGTTAGTGATGTGAGGTTTTAGAGAACCGAATGAAAACCGTGTGAGTGTATATTAAAGGAATGTGCGTGGGGGATTTAAGCTGGTGAACATAATGTCATGACTCCTTCCCCTGCCTGGAGGAAAGTGTGTCTATTCTGCTACATAAAAAGGTGTGGGAATGCAATGTGTTACGCACCTACATTCTAACCAAAAAAATAAATTAATTCCTCTTTCGCTTGTTTATGTGAAGGAAATAGCCTTGAGCTGCCATAAATCTTCTACCTGCATTCTTTTTTTTGTAGCTCCAGTGTGACAAACACTGTGTTTATCACACTGCATATAACACCTTTATATTAGACCATGTATGCAAACCGCCAGTTTGTATGTGCACGCCGTTACAGCTGTCCCTGCCCTATTAGATGTAGAGTAAATAACATGAAAAACACAGGGTCAAAAGCAAAAACTGAGGGAGGGGAAGCACTACAGGGACAGATCTGTGGGTGGATGTGTCTATGTATATATATGTGGGTGTTATATGGGTGGGGTGTAGGTAGTGAGTGTATGTGGGTTTTTGGGTGGGAGGTGTTGGGAGCATTTAAGGGAGAAAGTGTTAAAATGAGGTTTGACAAATACAAAAGAATATATGCAGTTTATGTGGCGTTTGCTATGTACGTTTGACTTCTTGGTATCACGCAGAAGGAAATTTACATTTTCCACAGTACTTGTCAAAGAATGACCATAAACCAGTGGGAACAATGAGGTGTTTGGCTACGTGAATTTATAAACATCACACACGTCACACAAAGAGACTGACAAATTGATTATTTAAAAGCAACAGTTCTACTAAAATCTTATGTTTTCTTTTCCTTTATGCACTGTAGCTACAAAGTAGTGATTATGCTTGGTATGCATGCTGACTGAAGCGCCAAACAAAAGGATTAGAGAGGCTCCCGTGCTCACAATCAGCTGTTGCACCTATATTAAAGGTCATAGATGTACAGGGTATGACGACAAAGAATCAGACACTTTACTTTCTAAGTAAATATGGCTCTTAAACCATTAAAGGCATTCTCCTTATAGCCGTTCAGCTTGCTCCTGTTATGTTTGGCTCACTCTTCGAAAGTCTCATTCTGAACACCTGAAGGGGAAAATCTGTGATACACACTTTTGACAGTTGTGCTGCACGTTCAACCTGAGACGCCTCTGGGTCATTCCAGTAGAACTCGACACTGACTGTCTAAACACAAAAACACAAACGATGCTCCTGATTGGGCTTCAATGTTAAAGGATCAGTCCAAGGTCATGAGGAAACTGCCAGTGTGAATCTGCAAGTGGTCTAAGTGTGACTGTCAGGGAGTCATCCAAACGTTGCAAAACGGCATAAATAAGAACAGAAAAAAAGGCAATGAATCAAGTTTAGCTCAAGAGCTTTTTTGTTTTTAAATTACAGGTTCTTCAACAGGCAGCCTGCAGGCCAACGATCACCAGTGGTAATCAGGGGTTCAAATGGGATTAATAATGCGTTGGCAGTGTTTGTGGCATACATAGCATTTAGAGAAAATATATTATTTAAAGAAACAACCAACTTACATTTGGCTGTAAAAGAAAGTGTGTAGGCATTTTATGCATACAACGACTGCAATTAGACTAAAGTTATTAGACTTAACTGATGACATAAAATCTGTTTATTTATTTACTGTTTTGAATTAGACTGCGATTCGTAAAATATACACATTGTTAAAAATCACTTTTGTGACATTGACGACATGGGAAAGCGAATGTACCAGGCACATTTAGATAACCCACACGCAGTTTAACCCTGCATGTTAACCGTGGATGCATTACCCAGGTCGATGAGGATGGCATGTTGCTGTGAGGTGAGTTGTTTCAGCAGCTCTTTGTATGGAGTGTGATTAGAAGGGGGCCGGGAAGGGACTGTCTGTGTTAGCCGGTACTGTTCGGCGAGAAACTTCCAGATCTCTCCTCTGTGTTGCCTTGGGACACCTGCCAGACAACGATAAAGGAAGGAGAGGGTGATGAGGACAAACGTGGGACAGAACGCTACCATGTTGAGTGAAACGCGTCCGCAATGTCCAAAGGGATTTCTACCCTACTTGAGTTATTAACTATTTGTACATGCCTGTAGAACTTAGTAACAGAAGTTGTCTCCATCATAACTTTAATCTACTAATATCCCGAGCATCGTTCAATCACCGTTTGCCCGCTTCTTGCATGTAAAATTTACTCTCAGCTTCCTCTCAGATGGATTATCCAGCTTGTATCCCTAATTCACCAGGTTCTCAGACTGCTATTTGTTATATGGTGACCTTTCTGTGTGTAAATACGTGTGTTGGACTCGTTGTTCGAGGCCGTGTGCACAGTAGATAACCTTCCTGTCCACGCTGCAGAACATGCTGATACTAGAAAATGGACAGAACAAAAAGGCCTGATGATTAGAGACACGCACCAGAGATAAAAAATGTCAAAGGGAATAGACACCGAGTTCACTGTGCCCAAAAACAGTGAGTAGAATGCCTCATGGAATTCAGTCACCTTGCTTTTGCCACATTTTAAAAAACAGTTATGAAGATAAGTTACAGTTTTTGGAGCTTTGTGCGTTAAGGTTTGGTCAATATTTGAAAATCTCTGCTGATTTTAAGAAGAATAAACATTTACAGGAGGAACTGATATAGAGCATGTGTTTGTGGAGCCAAGTATGTACCTTGTGCAACTGCAGTATGTATGGTCTCGGCGTCAAATTTGACCTTTGCCCTCCCAGGAGTTCCTAGCATTTTCTCCCACACCAGCGTGACCTCCTTCAGACACGGAGTGATTTCTTCATAGTCCAACTTCAGGCGCTTGTTCTGCAGATCGTTCTCTGATGCTACAAACACAAACACACAAACAACGCATGTGAGAAAAAGCAACGACACTGTGCGTTTGCTGGTGGAGCTGAGGTGTTAGGACTCGGTTTCTGAGAACTATTTGAGCTCATCATCTCATCATTATGTGCGCTGCTCAAAACTCTCGAAATTATGCGCTATCGATTTCAGTTTGGTTTTGCGTATTAAAATGAGCCTCACATAGCACCCGTGCACTTTCATAAATTACTAATCCTGACTTTCATTCGCTCTTTGTTGTGGCAAAGTGATGAGCAGAAACATGCAGCTGCACTGCATTAATACACTTCTCAGCAAAGGTCAGAAGATACAGGTGATAGTGAGTGAAAAGAAAAGAAAATCACTAAACAGCGGTGACAACTTGCTTGATGACTCTTCAGGTTCTTTAAGGAAAGTGTCCCCTTTACATGGCATCCAGAGTGCAATTTACTCTACTGTGGTTAACCATGCTGATTATAGAAACTTTACTGTCACTAGATCTGCTTCTATGGGTGTTTTCTTTGCAACCCCTTCAAAGGAACATAAGACCACAGCTGTCTGTCCGACCCTCTGCAACATCCTGTAGCTGGAATTCTCAATAGATCCCTTCAGTTAGTACAGAAAGTGTTGCTCTAAGCTATGAAAGACACAGCTCTTGTTTACGACCCACAGTCAAAAAAATACCCCGAGGATGCCTTAATTTTCACATGGAGACACACACGTTCTAATTAGCAATAACTGGAGACGTACATAATTGCAACATCCCCTTTATTTATGAAACTTTTTTGTTTGTCTTTTTTGGTTCGATGTAAAGGAAAACCTCCCACTGGACTTTCAGGTTAGTACAGTTTACAAACCAAACAGAAAAACACAAACTGAATTCCGTTGCAACATGTTGACACCAGTGATCAAAGAAGGTGAGGGCACACCCAGCACCCCTCATCTGTTCCTCTCTCTATGACAACACCCTTCCTCTCTCCCTCCCCAAATCTCTTAGCCCAAAACCCATGTCTTCTCTCTTTTTTCTTCTCAGTCAATCCCATGTCTGTATAGTCCCACCACCACCCCCTCCCTCTTCCCCTGTGGACGCCCCCACCCTTTCCGTTCAAATGTGGTGTCCACCCAGTGACCAGCTGCAGCTTGGCTGCGCTCGGGAGAGTGATATCATCATTACAGGAGGACAGAGACAGAGACAGGAGGCCACCCATCGCAGCCGGCACTGCAAAGGACTCTAGGAAAATAAGGTGTAAGAGGAAAAAAGGCTGAATGAATATTTAAAAAAAAAAAAAAAAAAAGACTAGCAGCACAATTTTATTAAACAAACTAAGAAATGTAATTTTAGGGCTGCTTTGAACTCACAAAATAAAAGGTCTAAGGAAAAAAACTGAAAAAAAGCTGTATGAATACCTTTTATGGGACATAAATCAGAAATGTAGAGGAATGACCTGGAAGGCATAATCTAGATTAATGGGAAAAAACTTGGACGGAGCAGATAGCTGACACACCCATAGTAAGAATAGATGCTGAGGCTGTGGCCATGCCGTCTGTCTTATCATCTGTTCAGAGCAAGCAGTGTCTCGTCACTCAGGAGCGGCACACTGGCAGGAGCCCAGCTAGCGCTCCTTCTCTTTCCTCTGTCTAGCCTTCTCCTTGTCTCCTACTTTCTTTTCTTTCTCTTTCACTGCCGCCGGAAAACTCCACCCTTGATAAAACACAACAGGATAGGATAACCCACCCTGGAGCTGACAAAGATACGCACACATGGATGGACGTGCACGCGCGTGTTTTCATAGTTGACCCACAAACCAGGCGGCAGCGAGAGAGATAAACTCATAGAATGGAGGATACGGAGTCGGGCTCCACCCTGACAAATAACGGACAGAAAGGTGGAGTGCACGCTGTGGGAGACTAAAACACAATAAATCTACAGAGCGCCAAGAAAGCCGCCACACGCTGGCAATGTTTGGATTGGTGTGTGTTTGTGTAGTGCGATCAGAGTGTCTGCGTGAGGCAGAATTGTGAGGCTGTGGTCCCAACTGTATTTTCTTTTTCTTACATCAATATTGACCTTCATTCGTTAATCTAGCACCATGTGCTTGTCAATTTATGGTTCATAAATAGAGGCAGAGGTATGACACATGGCTAGATGGGTGTAGATATGAGCCAACTGGGTCAGGAAAAAGGTGGTGCACTTGGCATGTGCCTACCAGGAAGCACTTTTGGGCGCGCGCGCGCACACACATGCAATAACGTGTTATATAACTTGATCATTTGTGGTTTGTGATTTTAAATAAAGAAAAGTAGGTGTATACTCAATTTGCAACGCTTTAAGAGCATACATTTGGAAAGGCGTGTTGCCAGTGTCTTAAACAAAGACTCGTCCTACTTTTTAGCTTCCAGAGAAACCAACTCATCGTGTAGTCAATGACTACCGATGAGCCACATGAAACAAACAGTACCTGCATGTTATCATGTAGACAGAGCGAATTCAGACAGAGCTGCAGTAATATTTAACACACCTCAAAAATTTTAGAGTTAAGGGCTAATAAAACACTTTTTCACAGCAATAAAGCACCATTTGGCTCATCCAGCTTTTCTAATTTGTGTGCATTTCGTTTTGATGTGTACATCTCAAATTCAGGCAAACATTGAAGTTTTTTCTCCACCTCAAAAGGATGCTTGAGTAGCTGCTGTGTAGATTACGGGCTGAACACCACAACACTGTGAAATGCGATGGCAAAGTTTGATTATATGTCTCACTGTAGAGAAGTTTATTTTAACTTCTCTGTTTAGGGCTATTTTTTAAGAGTTGTTACTTGTAAATATGAATAAATCTCAAAAGTCAGTGTGGGCTCATTGCGTGTATCTGTTTTAAAAAAAAAAAAATCCCTTTATTCATCTAGCTCACCTTGTAGCTTCTGGTTCTCTCTCTCCATCCTCTGCAGGAGAATCTGCTGCAGGATGGCCTTCTTCCAGAGATCCCTCAGCTCCTCTTTGGTTCTCTTCGTCTTCTCCTCAGGCACCGGTCTCATCGCCGAGTCCCCAGATCCTCCACCCACGATCTGGGCCACAACCTGACAGGCATCAGACCCATCTTAAAGACATTTAAAAGATTATCATATTAGTTTACATTAGATTATGTTGCACAAGATGTTTACTGTAGCAAATGTAAAAAAAGATCTTAATTTAGATTGAGAAATGTATCTTTAAAAACAGTTTTGTTGAGCAAAAAAAAAAGCAATAAACACTCCAAGTCATTTCAATTTAAAATGAAACAATCACAAATATCTTCTGGAGTTAGAAGCTTATTAATAAAAACATTTATGAGCAGCACATTCACATTCCTTCATCTGGACTAGCAGATAACACGCCGTTTAAGAACTGCAGGCCCTCCGATTAGATTCAGACCCACAGTTCTGGGTTTGTGTGTTAGATGTGTTGTGATTCTTTCACCATTAGCAATGACAATAAGCAAGAAATTTACATTTCATTTACACTTCATTTACATTTGTTCAACACTTCACTTTGTTTACAGGTATGAACAAAACTTTTGTTCATACCTGACGGAGGCGAGTGTCAACTTCTCTTACTTTCAAACGTGTTGGTATAAAAAGGAACAAAATCATCATCTCTAAAAAATTCAAGTAGCCTTCCAGACCCCTCTCTCTCTCTTCTTTCTCTCTCTTCTTTCTCTCTCTTCTTTCTCTCTCTTTTGGTGAATGTCACAGACACTCATGCAAAACAACAAGAAAATGCTAAACATAGATATATTTGACACAGTTGGGTGCAACACACAGACAGTAAAAAAAAAAAAAAAAAGCGTTTGTGTGACTCCACCTCAAAGTACAGGGTGGATCCCAAACCTCAAAATACCCTGTGTTGTTTAGAGGAACGACATACCAACTATCCAGATCGCACTTCTCTTTCAGTTCGCGGGAATATCACGATTGATCCTGATCACTAAAATACACACGTACACACATACCTTAGCCTAACTTAGGTATGTAAATCTGATGCTTATCTTGTCAAAGACTCTTCTGAGGAAAAAAAATAAATAAATATGTAAAGGTCATCCTTTCAATACTACAAAAAACACTCACGCACATCACAATGGCGGGCTTTGTGTAAAACGAGTCTTATATTTGTGGAGTGATCATCTGTTTCTAAGACATGCTGAAACCAGCCGAGTCACCACACAAATTTATGGCTCTTCAGTTATAAAAGAGGTGAAGACAAAGCAAACTCATGGCTGACACACACAGAAAGACACTAAGACACACACACACACGCACGCGCACAACTCTCTTAACAGATTCATGTTTCTTACTAGAGAGAGACAACTGCTGCAGTTTCAGCAGAAGACTGGTGACAATTTGTCTTTAGGTGAAAAAATGTCAAACTTTCAAATTGCAATACTTGATGACATTAATTCCCCACCTACTTACCCCAACTAACACTATGGTACTGCATATTCCTCATAATAACATGAAAACACACACACACACACACACACAACACACACACACACACACACACACACACACACACACACACACACACACACACACACACACACACACACACACTCTGACAACAGTGCACAACCACTCCCTGTGCAAACAACCTGGTCAGAACCAGGTTGCAGTGTGCGCACACACACACACACCATGCAAAGTGGGTCAACAAGGCTGGCGCTTTCCTCTGGCGCTGTCTATGTATGGACTGTCAACATGACCTTGAGACACACTGCCACTTCCAGCAAAACACACACACACCACGCCCATGACCTCATGCATCTACGCACACACATAAATACACACCCAACAAGTTTAGCACTGCATTCAGCCAGCACAAAGCCCATCACATTGACTTGTTAAAAAAAAAAAAAAAAGCCCTGTTTTTCCCTTCACTTGCTTGCAGTTGAGCGTCAAAGTAAACTTTGGCTGCACATTTCATTAACTGAAACATTTAACATGCTTCAATTACAGGGCAAATTCATGCAGAAAGACAGACTTCACCAGTCTCTGCACATTCAGTGTTAAAGTGAAGAAAACAACCACATTAGTCCAACATACCAATCTGATTTTATGAAATACAATATCCACCCAACAGACTCCAGTTGGGCGTGTGCATGAGTCAACATAATAATAGGAAAACTACATAATCTTACTTACTCCTGAGAAGAATACCACCTTTGTGAGGATTTAAATATTGCTGAAGGTGCACCAGGGAGGTATTATTTAACTGTATGGAAATCTTTGTAGCTGTAATGTGCCGTTAAAGCCACAAAGCGTAACATTGGGAAATGTGATCTTTGGCACCCCCCAGTGGTTAGATCTTGAGGGCCTCTTAGTTAACATTTTAATAATTTATCTAGACAAAACAACCAACAGGCATTCTAGTTAACAACACATTATGTGCTGCACATACATGTCCAAACAACATGGGAGTGTAGGACACCGCTAGTGGAAACTAGTTATTCTCAATGAGTTTTTGAAAAGCAGCAATTTAGCAATTAGCTGATGAATCAAGGAGTCAGTGGACATAAAAACAAAATAAAATCATAATAATGCATGCATGCATGTTACTGAAAGAAACAGTGTACACCCTGTTAGTCCAAGTCTTCCAATAACACAAAATAAACACTGACATAACAAAGTACAGAAAACACTTCTTTTTGTAAATAAAATGCACTGTGTGAGAAAACGGTTTTATATCAGCTCACATGGATCATGCTTCTTTCCTGCTCGGTGCTTACTGGCATTACAGTGTGAGAAGCTCAACTATCTCAACTGTCAACACTTCTTCTGTCCTGAGTGCACTGTACATATAATTATGACACAGAATCCAAAGACTTGCAAGCACTAGCATGATTAAGACATGTCCACAAGCTGAAATACAGGCATTTTTATGTCAACATATGTTGTGATTGATATTTCAAAGTTATCTGAAGTCAAAGTAACTGTTCACTACCCAAAGTTATACAGTTTTCTACTTGTAACCATCATACCTTGACGGTATTTGACAAGAGCTGTCATTTCCCAGGCAACAATTACAACTGTTTGCTCAAGGTTTTCAAGCTTTTAGGCAAATCTTCATTTTCAAGCATTCAAATAATCAACCAGCAGCATTAGTGAAGAAATTTATACTGCAGTAACACAAAATTAACACTCCACCAGAATAATCATCTAGTGCAGCTGTCCCCAATCCCCAGGCCACAGACTGGTACCTGTCCGTGAGTCATTTAGTACCGTTGAGGCTTGGGTATGAAATTTATGGTTTTCAGAGTTTTTATCGGTTTTAGCGGTTTGTTTGTTTTTGAATTCTTTTTTTATCGTTTTTATCGTTGACTCGGTTTCCTGGGTCTGTTCCCTTGTGTTATGAATGAATCGTCTTTTTTTGATACCGGTTGACACCTTAAAGGCCGGTCCTTGAAAATATTGTCAGACAAAAACCAGTCTGTGTCTGTGGCGCAAAAAAAAAGGTTGGGGACCACTGATCTAGTGCCAATACTGGATTTGTAAAAAAACCAAAACCAAAACAAATAAAAAGTACATGAATATATCACAAATTCTTAGTTTCACCTTACATTTTAGAAAGTATCACTTCAACATCAAGAAAGAGGTTTCTGGGTACTATTTGCTCAGTTTACTGATCAATTTACTGATGATATCAAAGGTCTGGGGCTTTGCCAACAACTGTTAGTATAATCAATTCATTACAGCCCTACATAACAACAAATATAACTGTGATTAACTAAATATAATATAAATATATGTTTAATGCATGACTTCCGTAGGTTAAAAAATAATAATAATAATAAAGAAGTAATAAAAAGTATACTGCTTCCCCAAAATGGAGGAGATGAGAAATTAAAACTGTTATGATAAACAGATAGGGAGTTACGTTTAAGTTATGAATCTCTGCCTTCAACTCTTCTGAGAGTTCTTAGCATAAAACTAAATGAAAGAGTGACACACAGTGGAAATGCTTTGTGTCTGCACCGCAGGAGCAGATTTAATAACAGTGTAGTAACAGCTTACTGAAGCAGCGCAGTTTCAGTTTTGCATATGAGCTTCCTGTTTAGACTCGCAAAAACTTTAGAGGAGTATTAAACTGAATAACATGTGATTTACTAAGGTATGCAGTAAGCAAGGTACTTCAATTGAGTCAGGTTTAATAGGAAACAATTTATCTACAAATGTTCATGTTCCTGTGACAGTTTCTCCTATGAATGTTTGTGTATCTGAAATGGCAGGTGGAGAGGTTAAGAATGCGAGTGCAAACAGGGAACAGAGAATGTTAAGCCAAAGCTTTGACCCTGGTTTTTTTTGTCATATGTTTTGTCATTTCTACACAAAACTTTGTCCTTTATCTTTACTCAGCAGTGTGCACACACACAAAGTTTGACTTTTAGTGTGCTAAAAGTCTTGCTCTAGTAACACACACTTGTACCCCTCTCCAGCAATTTCATTTACAGCAGAAAAAAAAAGTACTTTTTGTAAAGACATTACTCACTCCCTCATCAGTTCTGCTCATTTTCAGCCTGGTAATTTGCAATTGCTAGAATGCATTGGTCATTACATGAAGTGGCTGTGTCATGTTTATATACATCAGCATACTGTTAGTTGATCACCCACATAATTTTCTACTCCATCAGCGCATTTGTTAGCCTCATGCTAATTTGTCATGCTTAAGAAACCTGGGCTTTAGCAAAGCAAAGCATGTACACACACTCTTTATGGAGTGTGTTTTCACTTTCAGCTTTGCAAGCCGCTGTCAGCTTTTCTGTTCTCAGCTTAGAAGTGGATCCAAAGTTAAAATTTACATTAGCCATTAGACAGACTAATATACCAAAGATAAACAGGAATACAACTAATTTCACACAAGAATTGCTTTTTAGAGCATGATGACAACACAGCATGTTGGGGTTATCTACAGTCTCAAGAACAATGAGGGGTCCAGCATGAAGTGAATTATGTCTTTAACCATGATTTCAAAAGTTTTAAGTGTGTGTGGGTGTCCCTTACCGATGGAGTCTGTGCCTTTCTGAGGAGTAGCGACCCGCAAGAAGATCTGCTGCCTCCACGAGTGGCGGCGGCTGCGCTGAGGGCTTTCCCCGACCCCACCAGCTGCACTTGGTGTGGAAAGCGCCACTACATCACTGACAGCACAAACACCCAAATACAGAGATGTAGTTACAGATGTGCCCTGATAAACAGTCAATAGATAGATAGAACTTACTTTTTACACATACATGTATGCATGCATGTGCATGTACACATATCAAAACCACTTCAAAGACTGTATGAAACCAGAAGTACAGATTATGACTTTGCTATTACTAACAGACATTTACACTGACTTTTGGTACGAGTGTGTGTGTACCTGTTCTTTGGGTCAGGACAATCATTCTCTCGGACAGTGGCCAGAAATGGAAATTTCAGAAAATTAGGGACAGATGAGGAAGAGTGGAGACGAGCACGGAGACCACCCAGAGGACTGAGATGCAGGTGGCGATAAACAGAAGGCAAAAACAAATGAAAGAACAATCGTGGAATCGCATCCTAACAGAGACATGCAGACGTAATTCCAGCGATATCACCAAAAGCATGATGACATTTTCTGCTGAGGTGGAAAAAGCTGAACACAGCCCAGCGATTATAAATGAGGGATGGATTTAGCATGTCTCTGTCTGAATGGCGAACTACAGAAAAATACAGAACACAAGACTACAGGAAGGTATGAAAAGTTAGTACGAGAGCATTTAAAAACACAAAGAAAAACATTAGTTAAACTAAAAAAACAGATTCTCACCTTCTTTTACTGAGCCGGGCTCCAGAAGAAGGTGAGGAAGGAGGATGAAGGAGGAGAGAAGAGTGGGACGAAGGACAAGGAAGGGCAGGAGGAAGAGCAGAGTTGCATGGGACGTGTCTGAGAGTCAGTGCGAGTGCAGAGAGAATGAGAGGAAGTAAAGAATATAATGGGCAATGACAAATGTATTTAAACAGAAGGAGAGTTTCAGAGTAACCGGTATAGAGTTAGGAGAAAAACATGTGACTATAAGTGCATATGCATCATATAAACAAGATTTTTGTCAAGCATGAAACTACAGAATATTGTGTTTTTATCTCTATATGGTCTATATGAGTAAAATGAGTTTGATCAACCCATTTTGCATTTGATATCAATCATTTAGAACATGTTTTTACCAAACTCTGCAAAATGTTAGAAACATGTAGATAAAAAAAAAAAAAAAAAAAAAAAAAACAGAGAAAAAGGTTTGCAGAAGGCTGAGATAGAGCGCAAGTAAAGCCAACATCCAGGGAGAGGAATGATGCAGTAATCCACGTACAAGTTTCACTTTCTTTTGACACAAATATGCTGGTGTCACTGAAAACTCAAACATGACAAAAATCCTCTTAACACGTTTGGAAAAAGATGATACTGCTTGCTCCTCATTGTCATAGACTTGATGAACCACAGTATTAAACGACAACACACACACAGCTTCATTACTACTTGCAAATACCATAGTTTCATTATCTTTTTCTCAAAGTGACAAAGCGATGCGTACTCTCCAAACTGGCTTTGCAACCCTTATTCTGGGAACTGAGGTAAACCGATACAGGGTGTTAGACCACAAGGTAAAAATACCATCACTATAACCATCAACTTTTTAAGCTATAAAAAATATATAAATTAAATAAAATACTAAAACCAATCCTTTTCTAAATTTCTCATAGCAGCGAGTTCCTTTACACACATGACATTGTACGCATCTTGAAGACACAAATAATCATACTGTATTTGTCTGTTATTAATAAGTGGCACTATTTCTCTTTTATATGTTCCATTATGTTTTGATATCTTATAATATTCATTAAGTTGCCTTATTATTACAGTCAACTGTATGAAAGCACAAAGTAAAATTTAACAAATACTATCCAAATAAAATTTCTACTAGTCTATCTGTAAACACACACACACAGAAACACTCACATGCTCTACTCACTTGCTCTGGTGGGGAGTGTCCGTGCTGACGGAGTAGTGTCGCACAAGCTTGTGCTTGGTAGCTGCAGTGTGGTCCTGTGGTGGGTGAATTAGTATGTGCTCCGGTGAGTATTCGGCTGAGGAGGGGGTGGTAGGGTGGCTGAAAGTGCTGGCCCGGCGGCGGAAGCCCTGTGGCTGAGCATCCCCGGATAAAGAGGAGGAAGAGTGTGACAGCGGCAGAGAAGTGTCAATGTGCTTCAGGTCTCCTGTTGAGTTGTGACACCTGAAGATAATAAAAAGGAAAGGAATAAAAATTCATGAATGCAATAATTTCTACACAAGTCTAAGTTTATGATATGCACCACATAGTGAGAGAAAGCTTAATGTGATTTTAAACTTAATCCAATGTACCGCTGAGCAGAGAGTATACAGTGGGTACAGAAAGTATTCAGACCGCCTTACATCTTTGTTTTATTGCAGCCTTTTGCTAAAATCATTTAAGTTCATTTTTTCCTCATTAATGTACACACAGCACCCCATATTGACTTGAACAAGTTCTCACCTTTAAAGCACTGAGTAACCCGAGATATGAGGTAGCCTTTGCATATAGGAGCGTTTACCTGAGAGGGCTGGTTGATCGCTGATGAGCAGGCAAAGGATCATCTAAACAGGGCTGATCTTGGCTGCTGTTGACAGTACAAATAGATGAGCTGCTCTCACTTCCCTCGCTGTTCTCCCTTTGAGCTCTGGCCTTGCTGCTTCCCTGCCATTAACAAACACACGTGTGTTAAACACATGGTTTTTACCTGTGAGCAAAGATCACAAACCAAGACACACAACCTTCCCAACCAATTTCTCAGTGCTTTACTCTATATGTAAAGACTAAAAACTGCTAAAAATAAATATTATAAATATGAACTCTCTCATCCTAACGGGCTGCTTTTTTTCCTGTTACACTGCAAAAACAATGAATAAAATAATGAAAATATATTAATACAGGTTTGCATAATCTATACTTTCAGCTTTATTTCAGCCCCGAACTGTTCACTACACTTTATGTGTAAACTGAGCCACTCTGTCAGTAGATATTTGCTGTGCTTGTTTTCACTCCAAGTCCTAAGCTTTTTTTTATCTTATCTTCATGTGTTCTATTGAGCTTTTTATCTAAGTGAGAGGGATGGCAAGCAATTAGTCTGATAGTTTATAGTTCCTCATTTAATTAAAAAAAAATATCCAAAGCCTGAAACTGAAAATCAAACACCTACCTATGAATTAATATCAATGTACAGCCACGATTTATTTCAATTTATATAAAATAACAGCACTTCTTGCATGTGGAAAAGCTAAGCTAAATGACTACAACGGTGTAGCACTCTTTGGGAGTGTGGGAGTGGGAATTGTTAGGTACCCACTGTTTTGCACTTTTTAAACACCTACATATACCTACATATTAACATGGGAAGCACACACATGGAGAAAGACATTTATTATAACAACTGTATTTGCTTCTTACCAAACCAAAAGGTCAGGTATGTAATTTGCATATAGTCACATACCAGAACATACTTCTGCACACAAACCAAAACAGAAACAGCACTGTTACCTTCCAGATCCCTTCCAGGGACTCAGTGAGAGAGCGCTTGGCTCGGCTCTTGAACTCCTCGAGTCGCTGCCGGCTGCTACTCTGCTGCTGTGCCTCCACAGCTGGAGCGACATCCTCACACATCTACATACACATAGAGACAGGAAAAGACACAGAAAGCAACAGTGAGCGAGAGGAAGGGAGGTCCTCAGAGGCATGCAATGACGGCAATTTGTGTGTGTCAGAAAAAGAGGACCTTAGAGGACCAGTCTTTCATAGCAATAATGACAATAGAGAGGAAATGTAGGACTTAAGAGTGCGTTCTGCTACAGAAGTGCATATGTATTTCATAGGGGTGTCCAGTAGGTACCTGTTTGCTCTCCTTCTGCACTGTGTGCTGATGGGTCTTCTGTCTCGCTTCATACAGATTTCTCAAAGAAGCCATTATCAACTCATTCTCTTCCTGATCACTCTTAGGACGAGCCCTCTGGACAAACAGACAGATTAATCAATATATTTGATGAGTTTTTGTATATATCATATATACTTATTATATATAAATGATGGAAATATGTACAAATTGTGTTTTTTGTTTTCTGTTCTGTGTCCTGTTCTTTTTGTATATGTGTGTTTTTTTGCTGGTGATACAACCACATTTCCCCTTGTGGGACAATTAAAGGATTATTCTATTCTATTCTATTCTATTCTATTCTACTTATATATATATAAAATATTTTGCTAAAATTATTATGAGATATGGAAACGTTTCAACTGGAAAAAAAGAAAAATTTAAAATTGATCACAAGTCTGTTTAAGCTGGTAAGTTTCGGAGAACTCATCTGCAGAAGTTTACATTTGGAAAATAATTTTTACACCAGGTTCCCAAAAAATGGTGAAATTGAGGTACATTAACACCTACAGCACAGTGAGCTAATAAAGACATGCTTAGCTCTGTTGGGTTGCAGTTTTACTACACCACCAGCAGATGTTAGCTAAGTCACACAGCACAATGTATCTGCATTATTACTCTGGCAGTTTCCCTTTAACGTGCCTGCCCTTCCAATAAATACCATCAGCAGACCCCATTAAAAGTACTCAAGCCCATTACTGAAAACAAAACAAAAAGCTAAGCAAGGTGAAGAGAGAAAAAAACATTGTAAAGGCAAAACTGAGAAATGAGGTGGCAGAAAAATTTTAATTATCTGTGAAGAAAGAAAAATGTATCTCTGTGAATCCCCCTCAAAAAAACTTGTGAATCCACATTCATTTATCCACGATAAACTTCGATGACCTTGCTTACTAGGAAGTTTTCATGTCACAACCACCTGAAGGGAAATTTAAAAATTTACACCGCACCCTTCAGGTCAACAGGCACAACAGGCTCATTACCATAGTGTTTTCAAAGACTGAAGCTTGATCATCATTGTCCAAAGTGGCCAAATGTTTTTGAAGCTCCAGTTTAGTTTTAGATGGGTGTAGACCTGAAAATAAAGAAAATACAGAATATAAACACACTACAAGCAAGCCTAGTCTCACTAGAGATTTGTTATACAGCAGCTTAGACAGTCCTAAAAGCCTAAATGTAAAGAGTTGTACACATCTACAACATAGAGACACCACTTATAGCTTTAAGGACACCTTCTTACCTTCTATGCTCTCACAAAGCCTGTGGAGCTGCTGCATCGGGCAGCTGTCACACTGCTGGCTCTGAGTCTTTGCATTTTGCTGCAGGGCGGCCACAGAGAACGCTTGCTTCAAAGTCAGCATGATCTCGTCCACCTTAGAAGAGTGAAATAAAATTATTTATTGCCCTTTACAAGCTTCAGTGTTTTTAGGCAAATACCAAATAAATATTAGGATGTATGTCTTTTCCCCTACACTGTTATTGTAAGAGCAATAAATGCTTCATAATAAGTGTTAACTCCTAAATTCTTAGTTTTTGAAACCAGCTTTGTTCAGTTTGTTTAATTTTTATAGCCAAATCCCCGGAGAGCATCTGATTTGCTCCTTTTCTATCCCCAACACCAGAACATCTCCCTTTGAGTGTACAAGGTCTTTAACAACACTAAAGGGAAATCTAGCTCTGCAAACAGGAAAGCAGAGCCACTGCACATCTGGAATCAAAACTCCAGCTCCATATGGGAACAGACATTATGTAATGTTCATTTTACAACCTGTTAAAATGAACTCTGGCAGCTGATGTTTAACAGAACAAGTGTCTGATTCTTTCAAGAAATACAGTATACTCACAGCGCAGAGCTAGCTATCATACAGTAGCTTTTTTTTCCAAACCAAAATTGAGTACTTGGCACACTATGAGTCAGTGGAGCCCAGATGCACTGAGTCATAGGTCCTATGATTTACAGATATATTTAATCTGAAGTGACAGAAAAAAAGAAAACACTTGTGAGAAATTTCACCCTCCTGCCTTCTGGCATTTCATTTTAAATCCAAAGCAAACTTATTGACTCTTAAATGAAGTAGGCTGAGCAAATCCAAACACTGAGTGGGAGGGACTGATATTAAAAAAAAATCAATGGGTAAAATTCTCCTTTTCAGCACACATTCAAAATTGAAAAAAAATGTAGCTGCACCACTTCTGTTGTAAAAACTCAACAGCTGGCGATAATAACACAAAATGACACTGCGCTAGTGTCCAAATTCTTAACTGTGACTCAGTTATTTGGAGTCTGTTACATGGGAATATTGAATGAACTGTGTCTGGACACAAGCAAGAATCCTTATCAACTTCATGTCTCACCAGTGATTCATCTGTACACTGGAAGACATAACACACGAAGTGGCAGTTTCCCCCTTCCACGGTCTCCCTGCAAATGAAGCCGAAGTGATCCACATGACGAATACCCTGGAAACAGACAAACAGTGGGTTTAAAAAAAAAAAAAATCATAATCATAGTCACGCTTGAATAGTAGTAGGACTGTAGCGATCATACCTGTGAGCAGAAAGAAATTTCTTTGAAGCTCTTCTCTATTGCAACTTTCTTAGTGTCTGGACTAACCAAGAAGATCTGAGACCTGCCCACCTAAAACACAAAGAAACACAAAGAAAATACAGTTAATGCATGTGTGTTTATGACCTTATTAGCTTTCTTTCTGTAGTGTGTGACAACTGTGGTGTGGCAGTGACTACAGTTATAAATCTTACTGACAGAACTACTTAACAGAAGTTATATACAGTGTTTCCTTAAATAGTGTCCAGGGCCTACATTTAGTTAAATGCAGAAGGAAACAGAATGCCTGTGTTTTCACAGGCTTTTATTAGAGGTCGCAAATCACTCTGCTTACTGGATTAAATACTACACAACATTTTTTGTCTGTTGCACATTATTTAAAAGGGGTAGTGAATAATTATGAACATATCAATAGAAATGTCAGACTTAGCCAAAAGCCTACTATTCATCTGTAGTCCTTGGTAGGTCAGACAAAAACAAAAAAATAAGAAAAATAACACACCATCATACTATACAACAATACAGGCCTGACAATAAATATATATAAACTTACAACATGAAGTACAATAAGATAACACAGAAAAAGAAATAAATATGAATGCATATAGAATTAAATATAACACATATGTTAATATGTGTTATATTTAATTCTATATCTGATTAGTGAGTTAAAGAATTATGTCTCTTTTTGTGAATAAGAGCGACACAGCAAACTACACAATACAAATTATGACTGCCATCCTTTGCAGTGTATGTGACTTCATTAGGAAGGAGTAAGAAAATGAATGAAAAGGAAACCAAAGTCGTTTTTTCTTCTTCTTTTCATCCAGTATGACACAAAGATGAGATAAAACGAATGACTGCCATTCACAAAGACCTTTTTCATTCCCAAACTGTCATCCAAATCAGGCCATAATTAGGCTTATACCATGTAGACTGAACCCGCCATCGGACAGCGTTGCTAATCATGCACGAAGTTTGATAAAACAACACAGAAACAGCCATAAAGTGTGAAAGTGGATATTTCATTTCATTTTTTATTGGGAAACTTCAGTCTGCCTATGTAACAGTCCTTTTGTTATTTTTTCCCGAGCCTACAGGGAGTGCAGAATTATTAGGCAAGTTGTATTTTTGAGGAATAATTTTATTATTGAACAACAACCATGTTCTCAATGAACCCAAAAAACTCATTAATATCAAAGCTGAATGTTTTTGGAAGTAGTTTTTAGTTTGTTTTTAGTTTTAGCTATTTTAGGGGGATATCTGTGTGTGCAGGTGACTATTACTGTGCATAATTATTAGGCAACTTAACAAAAAACAAATATATACCCATTTCAATTATTTATTTTTACCAGTGAAACCAATATAACATCTCCACATTCACAAATATACATTTCTGACATTCAAAAACAAAACAAAAACAAATCAGCGACCAATATAGCCACCTTTCTTTGCAAGGACACTCAAAAGCCTGCATCCATGGATTCTGTCAGTGTTTTGATCTGTTCACCATCAACATTGCGTGCAGCAGCAACCACAGCCTCCCAGACACTGTTCAGAGAGGTGTACTGTTTTCCCTCCTTGTAAATCTCACATTTGATGATGGACCACAGGTTCTCAATGGGGTTCAGATCAGGTGAACAAGGTGGCCATGTCATTAGTTTTTCTTCTTTTATACCCTTTCTTGCCAGCCACGCTGTGGAGTACTTGGACGCGTGTGATGGAGCATTGTCCTGCATGAAAATCATGTTTTTCTTGAAGGATGCAGACTTCTTCCTGTACCACTGCTTGAAGAAGGTGTCTTCCAGAAACTGGCAGTAGGACTGGGAGTTGAGCTTGACTCCATCCTCAACCCGAAAAGGCCCCACAAGCTCATCTTTGATGATACCAGCCCAAACCAGTACTCCACCTCCACCTTGCTGGCGTCTGAGTCGGACTGGAGCTCTGCAATTTTCTAACCGCAAAGGCTGCGATTATACTCTGGACATGTCCAAATTCATGGGCTGCATCCTCCTGAGGCCGCATTTGTAGACCGATTACGTCACAGCGACGCGCCGAAGGCTGTCCAAATTACTACCATATCCCAGAATTCATAGCGCGGCCCAGCCAAACTCCAGTTTCCAGCAATGGCGGCCGCTACTAAGTTTTAAAATTACTCATACTAATCTTTCTGGGTCACAAAATAAACTTTTAACATATTTTCAGGCGAGAAAGTAGCTGTGTAAACATCAAATATCTGCTCGGTTTATCAAGATATCCCATATTTGCAAAAGTGCTTCGACGTTTTCAGAGGCGTCTGCTACCCTCCGGCTAGCTCGACAGCTAGCCGGAAGCTCGAGGGTTACTGATGCGGCCGAGAACGGCACAACTCCCGGCACATCATTTTCAGATCACCGCGGAGTTTCGCTGCTCGGGTTAAACGTAATATATAAGTCACTTAGACAACCTAAAAATGTTATTGTTGGGCTTTTTTCAGTGTTTTGTTTGTTCGTGAGTAAATCGGTTTGGCTGAGATTAAAGTTATTAGATTAGATAAAATAAAACTTTATTAATCCCCCGGGTGGGTTCCTCCTTGGTTTTCACACAGCTGACTAAACGTCAAACAGAAAACTTATTAAACAGAAGTATGAGACAGTCGAGAATTTACACCAGTGTCTGGTTATATTTTAGATAGCAAGAAGCAGACGGCCGAGTTTATTAAACTCCACCGAGACAGCGGTGACGCTAATCAGAACTAGCCGCTAGACCGTCCAATTTCACGCCTTTAAATTTTAAAGGCGTGTTTGTGTGTGTGTTTATACAATTGCTATTATGTTTGCACTTTATGTGTAATGTTACTGACTGCAGAGATCAGTAAGATGTGTGTATTTTTTATTTATTAGTTTTATTTATTTAATATTATTTTTTAATTGAATGACTGTCTAGTAGTTCACAGATGTCGAAAAACTGAGTGTGGTAAAGCCACTGATTTTTTTTATGTATATTTCTGCAATCTGCACATTGTACTGACTTTCATTTTAATGTTTACACCAGGGTTCCTTGTCAGCACTTTATGCTCAGATGTTTGTAAGCTAAAAATAAACTATTGTGTATGTTCAAATATACTGTTGTGATTGAAGAAGTTAAATAAAAATGTCAGTCATCAATTCATGCATCACCTCATGTCATCATAACAGAGGTCTGTCTTCCAGGAAAGAACAGTTTAAAATTAATGTAATATAGTATTGGCCATACTATATGATGTATTGCTTGTCTTTGTTTAATAATACAGAAGACAAAGACCTTAAAAAATAATCGCATATCGCATCGCAATCGCAATATTGGGGCAAAAAATCGCAATTAGATTATTTTCCATAATCGTTCAGCCCTAATACCACCCAAACCAGTACTCCACCTCCACCTTGCTGGCGTCTGAGTCGGACTGGAGCTCTCTGCCCTTTACCAATCCAGCCACGGGCCCATCCATCTGGCCCATCAAGACTCACTCTCATTTCATCAGTCCATAAAACCTTAGAAAAACCAGTCTTGAGATATTTCTTGGCCCAGTCTTGACGTTTCAGCTTGTGTGTCTTGTTCAGTGGTGGTCGTCTTTCAGCCTTTCTTACCTTGGCCATGTCTCTGAGTATTGCACACCTTGTGCTTTTGGGCACTCCAGTGATGTTGCAGCTCTGAAATATGGCCAAACTGGTGGCAAGTGGCATCTTGGCAGCTGCACGCTTGACTTTTCTCAGTTCATGGGCAGTTATTTTGCGCCTTGGTTTTTCCACACGCTTCTTGCGACCCTGTTGACTATTTTGAATGAAACGCTTGATTGTTCGATGATCACGCTTCAGAAGCTTTGCAATTTTGAGACTGCTGCATCCCTCTGCAAGATATCTCACTATTTTTGACTTTTCTGAGCCTGTCAAGTCCTTCTTTTGACCCATTTTGCCAAAGGAAAGGAAGTTGCCTAATAATTATGCACACCTGATATAGGGTGTTGATATCATTAGACCACACCCCTTCTCATTACAGAGATGCACATCACCTAATATGCTTAATTGGTAGTAGGCTTTCGAGCCTATACAGCTTGGAGTAAGACAACATGCATGAAGAGGATGATGTGGACAAAATACTCATTTGCCTAATAATTCTGCACTCCCTGTATATGTAGACAACGGCCTTTATTTACATCTACCACGACCCCGACCATTATCAGTTTTGAAATTCTCTGAACACAGCTATTCCCCTCCCTGCAGCGTCCCTTTCAATATGCCTTTCTGTATCAAATATTAATAACATAATTAGAGCCTTTTGAGAGGAATGAAGATATTTGATCTGTGTCTCTATAACTGAAGCAAAAGAGAGGCGATGATCGCACTGGGATGAGGCTACTCTGGCAGTAACAGGATGTATAGTTAGTGTTAATAATGTGTCTGTATCTGCTGAGCAGAGCAGGACACTGACCTGTGACTATTTCCTGTCTGTAAAACAAACAGGGAAATTCCTGTTGGCAAGAGACCACTGAGGTCATGAAAATGTCAATTAGGGAGACTCATTTTGAGCAGCAGTCAGCATTTGTTATTGCGGAGTCATTATATTTTTGTCTTTATACTTGTTTTCTTCTCTGCCTTTTTGGCCTTGAGCAACTGGATAAGGGGCTTTATTTTTTAATCTTGAACAGCAATTTATTGCACTACTAACATACTTTGTATTCTTATGAGTATGAATGTTCTTTGGAAAAAATTTTACAATCAAACTTCCTGTGGATTCAATCAATTTTGGTACATTAATTTAAAATGGTATGCATTATGGGTGATAAATTCAACAAAGATAATGGGACCATGTTTTGTTTTTGTTTTTTTAACTCAACGTTGAATCTGTAGTCTGGTATTTAAATCTGTTCAGAAAGCCAGAAATGTCTTAATTGTTCTCACAATCAACACTATGCATCTGGAGACCATTTCAGTCAACATACAGTGATAAGAGGGTAGCGCCCTGAATATGTCGCCAGTCTATCAAAGCTCCGACACAGAGGGACAGACAACCATTCATGCTCACATTCAGACCTACAGTGAATTGAGAATCACTAGTTAACCCAACAAGCATGCATTCGAACTGTGGAAGGAAGGCAAAAAGCACCCAAGCAAGCCCCATCAAGCACATGGAAAACATGCCAACTATTAGGACTGTGCCATATCATTCATGGTAATACCGTTATAAATTTTTACTTGACATAAAAGTGTCATATAATGGTTTGTGTGCAAGCCTTCAATGGCAGTTTAGCACCTAACAAGGGGAACTTCTTCAACAATCTTGAACAAAGAGCAATACTTTGCAAAATATGCAAGAAATCTGTTCCTGCTACAGGTGGAAACAAACTTGTTCCACCACTTGAAGCAAAAAGCACACGATCAAGTATAACCAGGCTGAAGGGGAGATACTAGCAGCTGGCGATGAGTGACCCAAATTCAACAAAATGAGTCAAGCATGTATTGCTAGATACACTCGCTAGTTACAGGAACAAATACTGGAAATTACTGATGTGGTCACATGGTGGCACCTTGTTTGAGTGTGTCATCAACAACAGCATCTCAGTGAAAAAAAGAATGGAGGATAATGCCCTTCATTTACTTACAACCACTACGCCACCGTGTTGACCTCTAATTACACTGTCATGCAATATTTATATAAGTAACATTATAATAATAAAAATTATGCTTACAAGTCCTTAATAGAGAACAAATACAGATGTTTGAAGCATCCAAAAGAGAACTCAGAACACGCCTTCAATTTGTGTGTGTGTGTGTGTGTGTGTGTGTGTGTGTGTGTGTGTGTGTGTGTGTGTTGTGTGTGTGTGTGTGTGCGCGCGCGCGCGCACGCCTTTTCACCCACCATAAACAACATGGTCCTATTCTCCTTCAGGCTGGTGGGCTGCACATCAGCGGACCGCGTCTGAGGATCGGTAGTGTTGCTGTTAGAAATCTCTGGTGAGAGGCCATTCTCATCCAGGGCCTGTAGGCAGGGAAAGCTGGGGTCTCGCTTGAACAGAATTGGGCGTTTCCCAGTGGTTGGGCTCTCTGCTGAT
>NW_024582471.1:1671938-1712801 GCF_018398535.1 Haplochromis burtoni
CTGAGCCACGCAGCTGGCTGAACTTCTCGATGCACTCGTCAATCAGGGCAGGAGGGGCTTTCTTGTGAGCAACACTAACGCGGCCGCAGTATAATACCTCAAACTTTTTGGCAAACGCTGTCGGAGACACAGCAGCGGCGGGTGCCATGGAGGTGGTTGTAGTAGAGAGAGCGCAAATCCACGTTTCAGAGGAATCGCTGCCTCCAGAACCCGTGGAAGCCTTGTTGGAAACGGTGGTGATGTCATTGTTGCGTGCCGAGCTTTTGCCAGCCTGCCTCAATGTACTGATGATCTCAGGAACCTGGAAAGATAACGAGAACATCATTAGAAGTACTGTAAGGACTCATTATGTAATTGTAAGGCATTTAGCTAGAAAACCTATTTTTAGACTAATTGCATAAACAGAGACTGCGGAAGAAAACCGAGCTCTTAGTGTCACATTACATCCATTTGAGCCTAAGCAAAGACAAACAACTTTGAAAAAAAGCTTAACTCAAAATGCACAAAATGCTCAAAAACATTTAATCATGCATTTAATCTCTCTTCAATCCCAACCAGCCAAGTGGGGAATTTATTCAAAATCATCAACATTGCCACACACACACTATATACTATACTGTACTTACAGCAACACGAATGATTGACATTCAAACAGAAGTATTTCCAAAACAACATTACAAATTTGAACCTGTACACTGTAAAAATACTGTTACTTTTTTTAATGTATCCATAAAAGTGCAGTACAATAACCTACACATTTCATCTAACAACAAAACTGCCCATGTCTTTAGGAAATTATAGCCTGTTGACTATGTGCAAACAATGCAATTCAGCACTATGTTTAAGTTTGAGATCTTCAAAGTTAATGTTTAGTAATGCTTTTTTTTGGGGGGGGGGATGCTACTTGTGTAAAACAAATTTCATTTGTTCACATGCTTTGACCTGGTGTGGTCCTTTGTTTGTGGACTCCAAAGTCATCACATACATGTTTGAACATTTGAGTAAAATGTATTTTACACCGATCTTACACTGATACGAATCCTGCTGAGCTCAGACATTTGATATTGCTACTACTATTCGACGGCAATGCTTGCTGACTAGGGGTGGGGGAAAAAATCGATACTGTGTAGTATCGTGATATTTTGTTTGCTAATAATGTATCGATACAGGGACAGCAGAAATCGATATTTTGTTACAAAAAAGTTGTTTGTGTGGAACATGCTCTGACTTCAGAGCATGTTGATCCTTTTTCTGAGCAAGAATCCTGACATTCCTTCACTGTCCAAATGTGTTTAACTTTTTTTTGGCAGCAATAAATGACAGTTTACTTATTTTAATTTAAGACATGTTTTATTTTAATTAAGTTTAAAACTTTTTTATTTAATGTAAAATTATATTTTGTTTTAATTTACTTTCAAATTCTTCAGTTGCTGAATGGGGCTGCATAGTTTTCATAAATTGCATAGTTCAGAATAGCTATAATTGTACCAGATGGTTGCATTCAGTTAAGTTGGACTAGACTGTAATACAAACCGTTCAGTTTGTCAACAATAAAACTGACTGAAATGAGAGAAAGACTGAGTGCGAGACTTTGATATTAGATAAAATGAATATTGATAAAGTTTACCTTTATGTACAGAATCTGAATATCGCAAAATATTTTTAAAAATTGCAATAATATCGTATCGTGCGTTAAGTATTGTGATAATATCGTATCGTGCGTTAAGTATTGTGATAATATCGTATCGTGGGATGTATGGTGATTCCCACCTCTATTGCTGACATACTTACTTGTCTTTTTCTTTTGAAAGAATATTTATAACACTACCAATAAAACCCCATGAGGTGCAACAGTAAACATTTCACAGGGAATAACTCATCACTGAGACCTTTACTCTTGCGTGAGTTCAAGCACTACCATCAAATTTCGTCTTCTAATAATATTTTTTGAATCCTTCATCCATATAAATTCATTCAGGGTCACAGAGTGACTGGATCCTACCTCAGCTGTATATAGCTGAAGCCAGCCTACGGGACAACAGGTGGGATACACCATGGACAGATTACCAGGGGTGACCTATCGCAGGGCTAACACAGAGAGATAGAAAATCATCCATATTTATGGCCAATTTAGAATAACCAATTTACTGAACATTCATGTCTTTGGAGTGTAGAAGTAGGCCAGCCAGCCAGCCTATTAGCTGACAGTGCCAACCACTGCATCGACGTGACACTTAATGTTTTAGTTTAAACTTCCCTTATTATTTCTAAAGTGGTGATTTCACTGAGTCGTCACACTGTTCATGCATTCAGGTTGCATGTCCACAAACAGGTGGCTGCCTACAGTAGCAACAGCGGATAAACTAAAACAAACACAAAAGGCGTACTCCAAAGAACAACTTTTCCATCCATCGATGTAGATGCCACACCTCACTATGAGCTAACCTGCCAAATGGTGTGAAGAGTATTTTGAGACCCCTGAATAAAGCAGCTCTTGTGTTGTCTTCTGGTGGTGAAAAAAATGCCAAATTGGGACCTCAAAGCAGGCTTTGTACTCCTGTCCCCTTTTGATGCACCTATTTCTTTTCTTTCTGAATCTTCTCGAGTTTCCTCTCTTGCCCTATAAACTGTACCACTGTATTGAGATCTTATGGTAGGTACAATTTCAATCCAAATTTTTACTGGAAAAAGTCTTTTCCTATTCCTCCATATAACTAAACAGGATAACAGAGACAGAAAGGGTGGAAAAGAAAAAAAAAAGGAGAAAAAACTCCAATGCTACAAAACATATTATACACTCACAAGCTCACACAACAGAGCAATGAAGAGCACTCCTAGGTAACTTAGACATTATGTTTCAATTTAAGGCAAAATGTTTTAGGTTATCTGTTGTTTGGCCTTGTTGTGCTGAACATTTCAGAAAAAAGTTGCATATTTAAATAAGTATCAAGAATAAAGAGCTCAGAAGTGTCCATCTAAGACATATTTCTGGCAACCTCACAATTGCAGTTTAATACTCACTCTTTCCCTGGCTCCTCTTAGCTGTGTTGGACTTGGATTACCTCTTAAGGGAAATATCTGTCTCTCAAGTTCAGTTAAGCTCACTAGCTGTGTCCGTTTGGACCGGTTAGAGCTCTGAGGGTTGAGAGGGGACAGTTGAGAACAAATGAACTGTAACTGGGTTCTTTCCCCACACAAAAGCCCTTTTCTGTAGCTACACTCTCCACATTAACACAAGGTCCATTACCATTAGAAGAGTCTGACATGTTGCGTGTGCCAATTATAAAGATGGAAAAGTGACACAGAGAGAAATATAAGAAAGCCTAACAAAGCTGGGATGCTGTGTGATCTAGTCGCACAATCGGTGTATCCTCAGTAGAGCAGGGCGATATGGCCAAAAATATTTATCACGATATATATTTGAAAATTTGCGATAACGATATAACTGACGATATAATTGATGCGAGACAAAATACAACTCCACAACATTACTAGCGCAAAAAGACAACCTATCCATTTATTTTCACTTAAACAAGAAGCTGGTTTTTATGTACATTAAAGCTTTATAAAAATGTAACAGTGCAAATGCAAATTCCTTGCTGAAAGTTTAACCAAAAGGCATTTCCAGTAGAAATGGGCTGACATATCCTGAGCATAACCATGTATAATATCCACTGAAGTTAAAAAGAGGTGCTTTGCAACATTAAACTGCAGTGTGCAGTACGTATTTTTCGGACCATAAGGTGCACGGGATTATAAGGCACATTAAGCGAAACAAAGCAGTCAGATAAATCAAACTTTATTAAACTCATTCTTCTTGCTTCCTCCACTTCTGTACCATTGATTATTAATGAATGAATTCTGCTCTATTCCCATGTTGTTGCAGTATATTAATGACTAACCTGTATTGTGGATGGATTATCTCAGTTGTTCTCCTGACTGAAGTTTGGTCCGTTTACAGCATCCTGCCATGCGATTGCATTTGTCTCTAACCATGAGGAACCTTCACGTTAACTTTTATAAGTGGAAAAGTGTTAGTGTTCGTCCTCCAGCTTCACTGTTTATGTTATGCTAACATAGCTGTGTCGCTAGCGATCACGTAGCACATCATTATATACCAGCTAGCCCAACTTCAGTAACCCTACAAACGTCACTGCTGTTTAGTTTCCTGTCTTCATTTATGTTGGAAGTGATAGCAGAGCTGTACGTTTGAATTTTTTCAGAAATCTCTCAGTCAGAACATGCTATATCATGCTTAGGTAACTAGCGAAACTAGCGAGCTAACTTCCGCTAGCTTCCTGCTAACTTCTAACTCCGTTAAATGTAATAAATTCTTGTTTTCATGGATGCCTGGAAGTTAAACTTCATAGTTACACCTGGTAAAGCAGCAATGCTGATGTTTTATTAAAGATGAAAGAATTTAGACAGTTTTTAACTCTCAGTGATGCTGCAGTGTTGTTTGACCTGAAAAAGACGGAGTTTAGGACCCAGATTACTCCCAGATTTAAGAGCATCTTAGTCCGACAAATACGACAATAACGACGGCCGCTTGCATGTTCTGCAAAAAAATGTGCTTTGTCGTGTATCTGACGGACAAACACCAAACCAGTTCCACATCACTGAAGTTGCACCATTTTTACAAACCAATTCTGGTTCATCTGTTTCACTCAACAATCGGCCATGTGCGTATGAAAACAAAGGCACTGCGCATGCGCGTTTTACTCATATTCTATCGCGATATTTCATTTTCCTATCGTTGCCTAACATTATACCGGTATTACCGTGAACGGTATAATATGGCCCAGCCCTAATCCTCAGTACTGGCTTTGTTACATAAAGCTCACTCTTTGACCATTTTCCTATACAGGGACACTCTGTGCTGTTAATTTAAAGCCTTTTCCTGATTACTCACACATCGAGAACGTTCTGTTATCCAGGCAAAACAACTCATTAAGCCACTCAGGTAGCTTAATGTATTTTGTGATTCTTGCAAGGCTTATTTTATTTTCTTGCACACACTTTGATTAATGTCTTACTTTATTGCTTGGCTCTAGTTATACAAGCTATGCATGACCAGAGAGATCAATTCAAACAGCCTGAGGCTTTTCTCTGGATAATTGGTCCCACTTCCTTGTTTTAATCTATTTACAAACAAGCACTGGACAGAAGATAACGCCATACAAATCAGAAAACAACCTTTTGCTGTCTACAGTATACGTCCTTCTCCTATTGTGGACCACACTATCATTGTACCACACCAAGGAACAAAAAGGAGGAAGCAGATGAGCTAAGCAGAAGCAGCGGTTGAGCCACATTGGTGATGTCATTAATGACAGATGCCTGAGCAGCTACAGTCTGACAGACAAACTTCCAGCAAGGTCTTGCCGTGTCTTGCCTCAGCATGAGGTGCGCGCTTTTAGCAAAACAAACACATAACTCTCTGTCCTCACCTGGAAGCTGCTCTGGATAGGTGTGTCAGCCAAATGTGTAATAAGTATTCTGACTTGTTGCCTTTTCCTTTTTCTTTTTTTCAAGGATATAAAAACATTATGAAGGGTTCGAACATAACCATGTATGTTCATAAGTACTGTTCAGTTTTGGGACTTCACTTTTAAAGGTTGTGCACAACACTGCAGCGCTTACAGGATTACCAAATACATTCCTGGGTGACACACCAACAGTTTAAGCTTTCGGATTTGTGTCTGCAGCACACAAGTACACAAAACATTTTGGTCTTAGTGGTGAGAGTTTAAATTAAAAAGACAAGTGCACAACAACTTTTTGTAGGGAATGATTATGAAATGTAATTACTGACGAGATCCAAAACTATCTCAGTACCCACCCCAACCTGCCACCAAACACAAGCAAAGGTAGGAATTCAGACTAGGGCTGCCACAACCGATTATTTTGATAGTAGACTAGTCAGCAGCGAAGCTGAAGCAGTCGCTGCTGACCGACATCGATGGAGATCACTAGCTGCCCGATACGCCGCCCGGCGTAGGAGGAACTAAGTGCTAAGTAAGTAAGACTAGTTACCGATTAATTTTGCGATTAGTCGACTAATCAGATCGTGCATCCATTGGACGTAAAACGTACAGCTTATTGCACCAGCATGCATCTACTCTTATATAACTATCATTAGCTTACAGCTTTAAGTGTTTAAGGTATGTGCTAACTAAAAATAAGGACAAGATGATAGTTTAAATTTGAATGAAATTTGCAGATTGTTTCAGTGAAGTTTAATAAACTCCTTGCTATCTAAAATATAACGGGACACCGGAGTATATTCTCGAGCATCTCACACTTCTGATAATCAGTTGTCTGCTTGACGTTTATTCAGCTGTGTAAAAACTATAACTTTAATCCCAGCCAAACCAATTTACTCAGGAACAAATAAAATACTAAAAAAAGCCAAACAATAACATTTTTAAGTTATCTAAGTGACTTATATATGTTTAACCTGAGTAGCGAAAGACGGTGGTGGGTTTGAAACCGATTTGCCGGGAGTCCGGTGCTCTCACGGGCTCCAATGAGCCTTGCCCCCGGCTAGCTATCAAGCTAGTGGGTAACAGACGTCTCCGAAAACGTCGGAGCGCTTTTAAAAATATGTGGTGTCTTGATAAACTGAGCAGATATTTGAGGTTTACACAGTTACATTCTCACCTGAAATATGTTAAACGTTTATTTTGTGACTCAGAAAGAATAATAAGAGTAATATTAAAACTAACTAGCTGCCGCCATTGTTGGAGCTGGGCTGCGCTATGAATTCTGGGACAGAGCTACTTCTTCTTCGGGGTTTAACACCAGCTGGCATCCTTGTACATGCAGTGCTGCCATCTTCTGTTTCAGTCCGTTATTACACTCATAAATCCTACTACTTATTCCTGCGTCTTTTGTGATCTTACAAAGCTTCAAACGACGCGTCGAGTATTAAATCAGTCGTCGACGATTTTGATAGTCGACTAATCGTGGCAGCCCTAGTTAAGACTTGCAATCCTTGGCTACTTCTTACTCCCAGGTTTCCAGCTTTTTTTTGCTCTCCAGTTGCATCTAAATGCAGCTAAATACCATCAACTGCATTTCTTCTTCTTGAATATATGGCATACAGATACAAGTTAAGTACTGGGTCCAGTTGAATCCCCCGCTAAAAAGGTACTTGTCAAGGCCACTATAAAAACTGCAATAAAGTCTGAATCTTTGGAAGTAAAATATAGAGATGAGAGCCAAATCAAGACCTACGCACAGTACTATATTTCTTTCAACTACGTTTTTGCTTGAATCACTCAAATAAATAACTTAATCAGCAGGGGAAATAAAAAAAATACCCCAAAATGACACTACGACCAACTGCAAACCTAGTTACTGCAGCAGCAATCCATCACAATTAATAAATGCTTTCTTTTTAAAATGTATTTGTCCCTTTACTTATTCAGACTCAAAGATACTTGTTATATATCATTTTGAGTATCTTGTGGTCCTCTCTCTTGAAACAGAGCTTCCTTTCCTCCTTTGACTGTCACTCAATCACACAGGAATCTAGACACCATGTTTCTCACTCTCTGCTTTCTACTGCCTACTTGTTTTTAATCATTCTGTGAAGAGTGAAGTCTGCTATCTGTCCACTAACAACAGACTCTTTGCTTTGCACCCCACCCCCCTTCCTCTTCCTCCTGCTTTCACTGCTCGACTCTGAAACACTTCAACCAACAGATACATTTAGTCCTTGCCAATGGCTCTCCTCCTCCGACTTCTTTTGTGTCTCTCTGTGACAAAAGATACTGAATAGCCACTTCTTTACTGTCCTTGTTAAGACTTTATCTTACTGTATTTCTACACACAACCTGAGTTTCATTTTTTCTGCACTTGGTAATTGATAACCTGTTTAACTGCACGGCATGGCGATGTTATCGCCCTCTTCTACATCAGGTAGTCACTGCCTTGTAAAATGCACTTCACATAACTAGGAAGCAGAGATTCTTGTGTAATTTGGCAAATGACAAACAGCTAAAGCTATATTTATAGTTTTTAGAAGTTTAATGCAGAAATCCAGTAAACAGCTTTCTAGAAATATAGCTCAATTTAAATTTGGTGAATGAAAAGTCAAATTCATTTGTATGTCATCATGCTTTTTAATCTATTCTCATATAACCTTTTGGTGAGTACTCCTCTACTGCTTCCTTCCTCTTCCATACTTCTCGTAGCATGCTAACACATCTGTTTTGGAGGTTTGAAGCAAAGCTGACAGAAGTTTTTCTTGTGAGGGTGCAGCCCTTGCTAAAGGCACACAGCACACATTATCTCTCACAGTGGAACGTTTACATGAAGCCGATCTCAGACAGGAAGGCAGTTGGACGGCCTCAGGCAGTGACCCACAGACTCAGCCTCTCACAGAGGAACAAAACTGAAAAAGTTTGATGTCCCACACCATACCACAATTAAAAAGAAGTACTGTAGTAATGGCCTCAAAAAAGGAGGAAGTTACACAAGAAAGACAGCAAAAGAGAAGCTGCAGGTCGGCACAGTAAACAAAACAAACCTGTTGGTGTTTTTCAGAAAGAGAAAATAAACCTCAAACATCAGAATATAACATGAA
This sequence comes from Haplochromis burtoni, assembly GCF_018398535.1. Classification (NCBI taxonomy): domain Eukaryota; kingdom Metazoa; phylum Chordata; class Actinopteri; order Cichliformes; family Cichlidae; genus Haplochromis; species Haplochromis burtoni. The sequence goes on from NW_024582471.1 coordinate 1,680,532, forward strand.
CCAGGACAAAATTGTGGGTAAGCGCCTGAGGAATATTGTAAAAATGTATTTTTTTTTCCACAAAGAGGCCCCTATAAGAAACTCTTAAAACAATAATCTCATTGACAATCTTTTTAAAAAGAATCTATAAATATGGAAATATTTTTCAGTTAAAAGTTCTTTTTTTTAAATATTTTTTATAGCTAGACTTTCAGAACTATCTGACCCCAGGGCTATTTATAACTTTGAGGAACTCCAGTGCAGTGAGACTCACATCATTGGTTTACCACCAAAATCCAATAACTAAAACACAGCAGTGCAATTTAAAACCATGATGAATGTATATAACTAAATTAATTAATTATACTCCAAAGGAAAGTATCTATTTTTAACCCAACAATATGTATTCTAAAACAAAAATAATTTCAATTTGATTTCAATTCAGGTTTATTTATATAGCACCAAATTGCAACAACAGTTGCCTGAAGACTCTTTATACTGTATGGTAAAGATCCTACAATAAAACAGCGAAAACCAAGGAAACCCACAAAATCAGATGACCTCCTTTGGCAACAGTGGAAAGAAAAAAACTCCCATTTAACAGGAAGAAACCTCCAGCAGAATCAGACTCAGGAAGGGGCAGCCATCTGCCATAACTGGGGGTGAGAGGAGGGGGGGGAAAAAAACCCAACCAAAAAACATTTTGTTGATAATTTCACTTTAAACACAGACTGAGCCTAAACAGACGTTTAACTTGAATGATTAAAACTAGAAATGCTGGGAAAAAACATTACAATTTAAGGAGAAATGCCCCTTAAAACCCACTAATGCACCAGCAAGACACATGAAAATGAACAACAAAGATGACGAGGCAGCTGAAAGTCCCACTTCTCTGCTTCCCATGATCATGTGCTTGAGTCTTGTGCCTCGTGGAGCTCTGCCAAGTTCAAAGTTCAATGTATAACCAAGAAACGAGAAGCATTGCTGACGGAAAGCGAAGCGCAATGAGGAGAAAGAGGGCAATTTTATATGGTTGAAAATGGTTAACCACAAGCTTCCAACATATTGACATCACTTCAACAGACTGAAAAACTACTTCAGCACAAAAGACAACCCCTGACAATGAGCTCATTCAATAGTAACAACAAGCCCACAATGTAAGGACTTGTTTAAACGCAGTGCAGAGTGAAATCTTGACTGAGAATAAATTAAGTCAGTAAAGATCCCCGACACCTTCAATGTTTTCATCTTAGAAGACTGAATGTATGTAGTGTGGAAATGTTAGAGGTGACAGAGTGACTGAAGAGGCAAACAGCCACTGAATGGACATGGTTAGATACAGACTCCCAGACAAACAGGCAAAAAGCAGTCTGACAGTTCACAAGGACATGTTATTTATATAACGACTCGAAGGTGCCTCCAGTTTACTAGCTTGTTTTTGCTACAGAGCATGGAGTGTGTCACATGAAAAGAGCAGCCAAGTCGCATAAAATGAGGGAGGAAAAGGCAGGTGGCCAAAAAGGAAAAGGGGACTCTAAAGGCTCTCTTGGACAGTTTAGATAATCATTAACTTCAATCACTTCTGGGTTTTTTTTTTTTGGTTTTTTTTATTTGGTCAAAAAATAAAAGGCTGCGTGCGGTACTTTCCAAGCTGAGTCAGAAATCAGCTGTTTTACCAGAGAAGGTTAAATTTAAGCTCTGTAAAGAATTGGGTTCAAAGTAACCTGATAATACTTGTTAGCAGTTCCAACTGAAGAATAATTTTAATCAAAACTCAACAAATAATGAGTTACTATCATGGTAAAAGATTCCTGCTTCTACTGATATCAAAATCAACCTTTTTCCCACCAGCTATTTTGACATGAAGTTCTAGGTAAAACACAGCTGTTACTTTCTGCTTTGGTTCAGAGCTTTAATTCATGTGATCAGTAACAGGGACAGCAGTCTGAGCTCCCTCTCCCCTGTTCTCAACCCAGCTGAGAGATTAATCTTTCCATTGTGCCTTGAGACCTCCTCCCCATAGGATATGCTGGAAACACCTCACCTTGGAGGCACCCAGGAAAAATCCTGATCAGATGCGTTACCTCAACTGGACATTTTCGATGCCTTTCCCGAATGATAGTTCCTCGCCCTACCTCTAAGGTTGAGCCGAAACACTCTTCGGAGGAAGCTCATTTCCACCGCTTGTATGCATGATCTTACTCTTTCAGTCACTCCCGAAGGCATGGGAATATCAGTCAACTAGTGAAGTGACAGTGTCAGCACCACTTGCGAACAACGCATTTATACTCCTCACCCCAGACTTGGGGGTGCTACTTCTCATCTCAGCTTCTTAACACTTGCCTGCAAATTCCACAGTACAAAAGGAACGTCATGGCTCAATGAAGCAAACAGAACCACATCATCAGCAAAAAGCAGACACAAGATCCTGAGACCAACGAATCCCACAACCTACCATAACATGCAAAAAAAGGCTGCTGTGACAAAGGTTCTGTAAAATGTCCCTGATATTTTACAGCACAAAGGTTGAGCTTCACTTCAGTATGAGCTTTTCAGCTTGCATGCAATCAAAGCAGTTTCAAAAGAGACAGACTGCCGACGTAATAGCTCATGACAGACTTTATGACTAATATGCCATACAAGACGTGCCTCCTGTTCCAGGACTACAGCACTGACAGGAGCACAATGGATCTGGAGGTGATATCGCCATGAGTCACTCACACGCTCACATACACCTACATTTGGCTTGAGTTGGCAGCAGCTAAGCAGACTGGATTTTCACGTATTCGGCTCTTTAAAGGGTCTGACAATTAGTAACCTACAATTTACAGAAGCAGGAGCTCTGACATCATCTAGGAAAGGAAAAACCCTGTTTTATTACTGGAGTGCTTAAGCACAGTTATGGTTTATGCTAAACAATACTGTGAGTGAGGACGGGAAGAGCAACGTTCCCCCACAGTGATCTTTCTCTAAACTTGTAAGGAGAATGACGATTCACTTACAAATTATTTATGAGACCCATTATGTAAATTAGAAGGAAAAAAGTGTCAAAAGCCCCATCACATTTCTGAAGAGTAAAAGGTGAGGTGTTCATGCCTTAATTCTTGGCACTCTGCAGGGAATAAAGTAAATACATTACTGACAGTGCATGTGACATTCAAACTCAACTTATTTTCACTCACAAACACATCTATAGATGGCCTCACACGCATGAAAGCACCATAGTAGAGGTGAAATTTTGATCTGACAACTTTAGAGGAAGTTTCAAAAGTAGACATATTTATCTATTGTAAATACACATTACACTTTCCAGCTTCAATCAAACTTCTGTGAACTGTATGAGCCTGAATGACCACCCAAAGCTAACATTTTACACCCGAACCAATGGTAGGGTCACAATGACCTGAACGGTAGCATCCAGTTGACAGGATGAAGTACAGTAGTCACTACAACGCAAAGCACATTTGGAATAAAGACGAGCGAAATTATTTGGTGTTAAACACATTAACTGCTACACAAAACATTACTAGACATGTAACAACTATTCTGCTGGAGTCGTTTTAAAAGGCTAAGGCCACCACAGACGAAAGCTAACAACAGGTTGCGAAAATTTAGCTAATGTAAAAGCTTACTCAACGTTAGCTAACTGTCCACTTTAGCATGACACACAAAGTAAAACAACGCCTTCAAACTCCACTCACATCTCTCGACTCTTGTTTGTTGTTGAACAGGCTGAATCGCTGGAATCGCGCTTTCATCCCATCCGCCATAAACTTGACAAAAACTAAATCTGAATTGTTACTTCTCCGTAACTCGTCCCTACCAGCGCGAAGCGCTTCAATATCATTTCATTGGAAAGTTGATTTTTCTCCCTGAAGCCGAGGTGGATCCTGCTGTTCGTTCGCCGTTAGGTTCGCAAGCGTAAGATCATTCAGCTTCCGGTACACACATTCGCAATAAAACAGTTCCAGCGCTCAACGTGTAAATCCCTTACTCTTTAACGAAATTTCTGTTTTATTTTGAAAGCAAATAGGTAACTTCCGTTTCCCTTCACCACAGACTGCGTCTGATTTGTCGTAGCCAAATCCTCCTCCGTGTATTGAGAAAATGGACACAGTTCCTGTCCCGGAGCAGTCAAAGTTTCGGCGGCAGAAATTAGGGTGGATTTCCCATTACCGTTACAAGAATGCAGATCTGTTATTTTCGTCGACATGACGTTATATAAACCAGCGGTCCCCAACCCCCGGGCCTGGCCGCGAGAGTTGAGGCTCAGGTGTGAAATGTATGGTTTTCAGGGTTTTTATCGGTTTTCATCGTTATTTTGTTATCGTTTTTATCGCTAACTCGGTTTTCCTGAGTCTTTTCACGTGTGTTATGAATAAATCTTTTTTTTCGGTACCGGTACTAGTTTTATTTTGTTGTATTTATCCGCGACACCTTAAAGGCCGGCCCGTGAAAATATTGTTGGGCATAAACCGGTCCGTGGCGCAAAAAAGGTTGGGGACCGCTGATATAAACAACATTTCCACCCAGGAATGCACAGCCTTTGAGTGCCACTGAAGGAGAATTTGGGATGAAAAGCACACTTGTGGCGCAAAAGTTTCAAGTCTTCATTAACGTCAAAGTCAACATTTGACACAGTTTTGTCACGCCGAACAACCAACGTTAGACGATACTGAAGTTTGCTAGAGCACCACACTGCATTTTAAACTAGTTACTTTTCACAGCACATGCCTAGAAAAGTGGACGGCTTGTACAATGATACAGTTATAGGATTAAATAAAAAGTAGTTATTTTAAGCACTGATTAATTAAAGTGCAATAGCATTTTTACCATTCACTGTTGATATCTAATAAACCTGAATCGCTGAATGTGGATTAAAATTATTCTTCTGAAATTGCAAAAATAACAGTCCCATAAAAATAAGATAAAATGGAAAGTTGTGTAATGAAAATCGTATTCATCTATTTATTATGCATAGCTTAGTCATCAATTTATATCCAAAGAAAGCAATGCATTTTATTCAACAAAGTCTCTCACAAATTACTGTTCAGCATTACAAATGGTAGCCTATTAGTGATTAAAACAAACCCTTGGTGTTCATGAATGCTACCTTTTTATTACCAACGAAGCAAGAAATAAAATATTGTAAGTGCAATGGTGGTAACTCTTCAATTAGTAGATGCCAATAAAAACAGTCTAGCACTGTAGTATCTATTCTTTAGTAACTACCATACATTAAAGGAAAAATAGGTTTAGTAACTTTGCTAATGACCACAAAGGCACTCAGAGAGCACATTCTCCTCCAAGGTCTTATTTAGTCATTTTGATGCAAGTGATCTGGAGCTGCAACAAAATGTAATAATATCTCCCTGTGCTTCATCTCTCAACCAAGATACAAGAAACAAATTAAACCTGACAAACAAAACAAACCTTCGTCTCTGCTCTCGACTCGCCAGACGAATCACAGATTGCACAGGGACACCAGTTACAGTGAAGAGAAGCTGGCTTGTAAAACGTAAATTTAAAGCTGAAACCACACAAAAGCACAGCAACAAATACAAAGTCATGCAAACAGATTTTCACACCGAAACACTGATTTTTAGACACCTCTGTGGTGACACCCAGTGGTTACTTTCTTATTTACTAGTTCAGCAGAAAGGGGAGGCCCCACCGACCTCCTGAGATCATTTCTCTCCCTTGATAGAGAATAGGAAGTTTATGTTTCTTGCTGAGGTACTTAAATTTAGTGCTGGTGGTTCTTTTTCCCATAATGTCTCATTTTTAACCACAAAAAGATCCCATGTCCCTGCAAACATTTACAAAACACACAAGGGAAACTGCAAAGCACAGTGGCACCTGTAACAGAGTGTTACTCCTGAAATAGTAATGACAGCCATCTAAAAACACACTTACCTTAAATGTCTATAACATTAGTGGTCTAAAAAAAAGTAGATGTGTATATTCAACTGCACTGTTAAGCAACTCTACAGTTTTTCAGTTGCAGATATGGAGATCCAATATAATAGCTTCTTTTGCGATAACAGTATGACATGGCACAACATGGAGCAGAGAGCTGCATTTCCTGTCCGGAGGCAGTTAAATTATAACCGTGTAACCAGTCAAGAGGAACCACTAATGCAGCAACAAGAACAAATCCTTCATGGTGGTACATTCTTTGTCCCCTGCAGTGAACAGGAACTTCTATTTTCTCTGACTCTGAATATGTGCTTAAAGAAAAAAATACAGATATTTTTTCTGATTCAAAAGTTTTACTTGGCACGGTTCTCATAAAGAAAGCCAGAAAGCCATGAACCAACCCTGATCTGGTATGTTCAGGTGCACATTTCATATCACAACAGTCCAAACTGAAATACCCCATTTGAGAAATGTGTCAAATTGTGTGAAACTGCTGTTACTGCGCTCTCAACTTCACCACTTGAAAGTGACAATAACCCCAGAAGCAAAGAGCGATATTGTGTGTGTTTGTGTGTGTGGCTGGCACAACTCAGACAGCAGGTTGAACAGAGACTCTTGACAACTGTGTCATTTTCTCAGTCGATCCATGCCTGTTGCAGAGATACTTTTTTCCAGCTCTGTCTTCCACCATCAGACTGTGAGATGCTTTGGATGAAACACAGTTTGTGACTGGGCATGCCCCTCTCATACCTGTCTGATTTTCTCAAATCTTTTAACACAATTACATTGTAATTTCCACAGCATATTCAGCTCCTGTCTATCCTCACAGTTGAAAAGAAAACACGAGGCTGGATGCCCTTATCCAAAGCCGGTCAATTCCTCTGGAATCAGAATATCAGGATTTGTGCTGAGACTTATGAATCCAGGTCTCATTCCCATTAAATTTATTGCACCTAATTTAGATGAGATTAGATTAATTGCTGTCCTCAAAGCTCCCTCTCCCGTATTCTCCCCATTTCCTCTCCTCTGCCCTATTTTCAGTGTGCTGACATTCATCTGTCCTGATGCCTCTCTCTTCCCCTGGCTGTCTGTGCCTTGTTCCAGATGATCCGGATCCTCCACAAGATTTAGAAACTTATCTTGTCTCATTCCTGCCCAACTATCCCAGCTGTCATAGTGCGAGAGGCAGGGTGAAGTCTGTGATGTAAGGTTATGTAAAATTAATTTGACTCAAAATCTGATGATTTTTGTGCTTTTGGTGGTAAGGGTTCATTCTAGATTCCCATCTTGCTGTAAAGTATGCACTTTTATTCTGCTTAATAAAAACTTATTTGACAACATTTAAAACACTAAAGAAAAGACTGTATTATCTCACTATTTAAAGCCCCGCAGCACTGCGTAGAGATGCCACTTATAATTAGAATGTATGTAACTGCGAGAGAAGCCTGAGCAACAGGTGGTCAGCCTGACATCATCATGGTCACATGTTCGAAAAGGTAACGAAAACAACAAGCGCTCACTCTGCTGCAAACATAACATCATAACAGGATCTGTGCGACAGGAAGTGATCTCTATGGTAACGTTGTTTCACATCCTGCACGTTTCATGTAAAGTATGCTCATTTTCTCTTAATCAACAAAACAGACAGGCGTATCCAGGCGTATCCAGGCATGTCTGCAGCCGCTGTGCAAATGCTGAAGAACACATGTGTGCATTTAAGACAGATGTACACTCAGTGATATTTACATTACCCCACACAGTAAATGATGGCTGTAGGCATAACTGAAGCGTGCTGGTATTTCTCTTGCGGTGCACATGTGACATTTTGTATTTTGACTTCTCTGACTCATCACGTTTCACATCGAGTACCCTTCATTGTCTCCATCTTCCTAATCTGGCCAACTCTTTTAAGTCTCTGGCATGTTGGGCATGGCATGCTATCGAATGTCTCGGGCCTGATCTAACACCAGCTGCAACTTCACTTTGAACACACAGGCTTTTGGCCATGCATGTCATGTGGAGGAAAGGTAAAAGGACTAGAGGTCAGGGGTGTGTTGGTCCTCAGTGTGTCACTGTTAGTGGATCAAATGCACGTCTGTGTTTGCTCGTGTTGCTGAATGGAATAAAAGCACAGAGCATGTGGGCCGCAAGCGAGCCAAAGCCAGATCCAGTTTCTCTCTGTGGGCTGTCATAATAAATACTGATGCGGTCACACTGAATGCTCAGGCAGCTTTTTGTCATTTGTGCAAACATAAGGAAGAGGTCGTCACACGGCTGGTGATCCCCAGTTCTCGTGTCATTCTCATCTGTACCTTGGTGCTCCAGATTATCTGACATGCTGTGTTTCCATATACTTTGACTAGCTGAGCTTGTGTTGATATGTTTGTGGTTGACATATGCCGTTGCTTGTCGTGAGAGAACTCCCTTTGACGTTTTTGGACTTCTAATTTGGCTCATGTGCAATTATTTACCATAGCTCTGAAGCTGTTCTGTGTTATTGTGAAACACGTTTTGTTTTGTAACTTTGCATACATGTGTAGTTTATTTCTACAGCCTCAAACGCTCTACCCGATTGTTGATTGAAGTAATCCAAGAACACATGCACACACACTTATACATACCTTAGTTCTGTACTGGCACTGGAAGACATAGCAGGCACAAGTCTGTGTGCCTTTCACCAGGCAGGCAAAGCTACTGGGCTCCTGGCTGTTGTGAATTAGCTTGGTCACATGGTGAGGAAGACATTCAAACAGAACTGTGTGTGTCAGAGGGTCCCATACAAGGCTCTCTCCCAGCGTGGACACACATCGTACCCTTGATGCTGACACACACAGAAAAACTGTCTGACTGCGTGAAGTAGGACCCAGCTGTCTACCTCCAGACCCCCCAGCTTGCACCCCACCACCTTGCTCCCTCTCACCGGGCTGGGACCTGCTGACTTCAGCCACCACCCAGGGTAGCATAGCCATGGTGGTCAAATGGTGGACTTTCCGAAAACCAATCATGGTCAGTTTGTATCGTACTTCGTCCTCCTCTCCTTCCACCTCCATCTTTGCCCCCCATGATGCAATCCTCTCCCTCCCAAGCTTCTGAAGACACTGCGTGGCAGAGGTCAGATGTGAAAGTGAAGGACATGAGCGGTGGTTTGGAGTTAGATTATAACGGGGTTTGTCAGAGCTCCCTGGTCCAAGAGCTTCACTCCTTCTTGGCTTCACTTCAAAGTAGAGACCCTCCATGATGTCTGTGACCTGAGGCAGCTGCTTGCCTCCACTTCACCTACAAAATATCAGTTAGAGATCAGAGCCAGTAAACAGCTGAAAGGACAGCCGCAGGCATTTGCAATCTAGCTTGATCTTATGAGATTTCAAATGAACACAAATGTGCTACACAAACATTTACTTTGCAAATTAGAACTTAATCTTGTAGCTTGATGTTTGCTCGACTTTGCTTTTAGTGTAGAATGAGGCCAGTTTCCCCAGGACACTATGAATCACCTGATTTGTGTGTGTGAGAGACTCAGTGGTACATTCTCAAGGACACACAAACAAATTATGGTAATCCTTCAAATATCATATTTGACCGGTTAGTTGTCACAGAGGGGAAAGGGACCCCCTCACTTCATCTAATCATACAGCTCTACATAACCGCTCACCTGTGTTTGCACATTACGTTTTTCATTTAAAATCCGTGAGAAATTACACAACAGCGTCAGAACCTTAATACTAGGACACGAGTACAAGATTAAGTAAAGATACATTGTCCGTTTAACCAAAACGATCACGTTAAAGTCCCGAAAAAGCAAAAGTTTTCATACCTGCCTTAATATAAATAAATCGTTAACTTCATCAGCGGTGCTACGTTCAAGATCTGTATGCTGCTCGAGAGCATCACGCGGAAGTGAAAGCTATTTTTTATACAAGGAGCGGGCGGCAAACAACGGATCGTAACGGGGTTTTGGTCATTTTACGCACGTAGCCGTTTATTTTTACGCACGGGGGTTGTGCGGGGAGCAAATCGCGCACAAATATTGTTTACCCCGAGATTCCCAACGCACACAACGTCCGGTTTTAATCAGTTTAACATTTTCATCTTCTCCTCCTTCCTTACCTGTCCCGGTCACGCCGGTCTGTCGTGGCTAGCGGCAGAACCACCACCGAGAGAAATCTTATGGTGTAAGAGTAACTGCCTACAGACAGAGGAACGAGAGAGAGCCCTTTACACAGCTCGAGTTAAATATAGATAGACCAAATCCTACCGTCCTCCTCGCCTCTGTACTCAGATGGGGCATGACAAGTGCATGCTGAGTGTGCGCGCTGGCGAAGGATGCAGGGGCGACAACTGTGCGCGTCGTGGAACTCACAAAACAGATCGATAGTGTGTCCCCTCGTTTTTTGTGTTGTTTTTTTTTGTTACTTCACGTTTACCTCCACATGTACAGTCAGAATCTTTATTTAGTAAAGTTGTATTTTTCAGCATGAAGAATACCGGAACACGCACATTATTTATTCTCCATCAAATGAATTTAAACTGAAAATAAGTTAAAACAACAACAAAAAACCTCTGACTTCTAACATTTTATTATACAGTATGAAGAAACGAGGAGTCGGTGTCTCCACTTGATGGCGCTATAAACTTTTAATGTTCTCATTTACACACTCCTCTAATTCTTGACATTAGCAGCAAAGCAAATGATGCTGAAGCACACTGTGGAATGCATGTCATCAAAACAGGAAATACAGAAAGCATAATAGTGTGAAAACAGGAATGGCTGTGGGTGTAAGATGGTTGGACTTGTGCGCTTTAAGATCTCCAGCATTGAGGTAAACTGAATTTTAAAAAACAAAAACATGAAGCTGTGAAACATTTTGACTACTGAAAATATAGGAACACATGACCCTTGAGATCATTTTAAAATGACTAATTATCATCAACAACAACATGATTTCTCCAAATTGTAAAAGAGCCACATGATTAACTTGTCACTAACACGTTTATGAATTGATGTAAAGCCAGAATTAAAAAGAATCTCGTCTGGAGAATTCAGACAACATGTGGCATGCTGGTCAGAGATATTAAGCCCAGCTTGTCCTGCTTGTTGTTACAGACCCATCTGTGCTACTGTGGCTTTGGCTGCAACTTATTCTTATCTGGCTCGAAAAAGTTTTCAATGATGGCATCAACCAAGTCATCCAGTTCCTTCTTCAGGTGCGGCACATCACTGTTAGAGACAAAAAAACAAAAACAAAAAACCCGTTGACATTTATGAGGGATTACTAGAGTTGCACTGTTCAGTTATGACATTTCAAACTGTGGAGTTTCTTTATCTTCAGAGAAAATAAAACAACTATTTATTCCTACAAAAAAAAAAAAACAAAACCAAAAAAACGTTTTTGCCCATCATTAAATTCCTTCAGGATTTGGGCTGATATCAGACAAAAGAAGATGTATAAAGCCATTTTGCAGGGTGTAGAAAAATTTAACAGTTCTATAGTTTGCTTATATTAGCTTTGCCTCTAAAGTAACCTACCTGTTACCAGGAGGAGCACAGAGTTCAGTGTAGTATTTGATTTTTGGTTCTGTGCCGCTGGTCCTCATGGTGGCCACACCCCCATTAGAGAAGGTAAAGGTGATCATCTGACTGGAGCTAGACGTGGGAAGAACCTGAGAGAGGAGAGGAAGGAGTGTTAGATGGACAGAGGGAGAGACACACTAAAATAAATAAAACTGGAAAGACGAGCAAAATTAAAAACACAAAACTTCTGCAGTTTAAAACTAACAACTGTTTTAAAAGGAAACTCTTACACAATTATAATGTGTAATTAAGAGGTTTGTTATGCTCTCAGTGTATGAACTGCAGGTGTGAAGTTTGTGCCCTTACAGCTTTTTTATCGGGTTGGTTGCTATCATAGCCGGTGGTCAGGTCTCGCACAGCGTCGATGGCAAAACGACCACATTCGGTGGGATACGAGTCTTTTGTGCCACCATAGTTGCGCAGACGCTCAAACAGACTGCGGATCACTTCCTGGTCATGGCAGATAAAGTAAGAGTTCTTGCTGATGTGGTAGCCATACCTGATGATAAGAAATAATCAAAGACAGAGCTAGAGCCTGCAGTTTTAGGTTATTCAAAGTTTAAGGTGAAATGTACGCAAGTGTGTGCATCTTACTCTTCATAGATTGTAGTGAGCTGCTGAGAAAGACTGATTTTTTTAGTCGCCAGGAAGGAAATCATCTCTCCTGCTATGGCTGCAGCGCTCACTCCATCCTTGTCCAATACAGAGGGACTACACATATACCCTGCAACACACACACAGAGTTCACTTAGACTATATAAACCTCCAGCTGCTGTAGTCAGCTGCCACTTCTTTTAGTAGCAGTGTATCCAAAGGAATGAGATTCCAATTATAGTATCATAATCTTATTATATAGGAATGCTGGAAACTATGCTGTTATGTTGTATGTGTGTGTTGGACTTACTAACAATCGTATTAACCCCAAACAACTTTTATTTTTAACTCAGCCTTTGTGTTTGACTGTCAGCACGGCTCAAACCTTTTAATAATCAAGACTGAGATCACATCACATGAATCTGATGTTTTTACATGTTTAATTTTGATGACTCATATTTTCATTAACCAAATTACCAAGATTGCGCTATGTTGTGTGATTAGATTCACTTGTAAAGCGCAACTGTTTTTTTTCCCCACAGAAATATTTCAGTATCAGTACATGCAAGTATACTTCAGGATGGCACAAAGAAAGTGAAGCATTTCTATTCACAGTAATGATGCAACCTTTGGTCACAGTTTTCAGTGGTGTTTAGTTCAGGGGACTGTGAGAGCTCTGCATCATCTTGCACCTCTTGAATTAGTCCACTGTGAAGTCTGAGGTGAGTTTGTGATACTTTCCTTGTCAGAGATGAAATGGTGTGACCTTTGCTTCCAGAATTATTCGCTGATATTAAACTGGATCTATTGTTCCCTCTCCCACTCAAATACTTTCAGCTTTGCAAGTGGAAACAACTACAGCCAAAAAGCTCATCCACTTCCATAAAGGTCATATTTGTTTAGTCCTCAGTGTACTGCTGGTGACTCATTCTGAAGGTCTTTTGCAGTTAAACAGGGGTTGTCCTTGGTCTTCTTAGCAAACCTACAAGCAATTCTCCCTTTTTTGGTCTTACAGATCTCAACTTAACCTCCTCTGTTCCTGTTAACTGCCACTTCTTGATTAAACTATGAGATGAGGAACCAGCTTTCTTTACTTTCATAGACACAGGTAGCTGTTTAGAGAAGCCGTGGCTGCTGACAGCTGCCACAGCAGAAGACGTTTGTGGATAAAGGTCTCTGAAGCTGAAAGGCCCAAAAGAAGTTAAAAATTAACTTCATGTCTTTCAGCGATCAGCTCACACACCTCTCACTTAACCGTTCATAGTAACTTTACTTTTCCATGTCACTGTGCACTTTATATATCTAGTTTAGATCACCAACAGGTGACTACACATTTCAGTTTCATTACTGCCATCACTTTAAGGCTATTTTTTAATCCTCAAGCAAGTTTTTGAAAGGTTTAGATTTAGGTTGAGTTTAAACTTTAGTTTAGATCTTGTGAGCTCCCAAAAACTCAAACAGAAAAATGTTGTTGTCATCAACTGATCCCACACAAATTTATGTTACTTGAATACTTTTAGGCAGTTAAAATTAACTCAGCTTGTGACACTGTGGAGATCATTGTGTGCATTAGCCACAAAGCATGAATCAGGACTGGTCTCAGTTTGAAAACAGTCATTCGTGTGTGTGCTGCGTGTGATAATACCTATGGCCTCTTCAAAGGCAAACAGCACGGTCTTGTCCTGGTCCAAAAGGTCTCTGGCTCTGTTACCCATCCACTTGAACCCTGTTAGTGTTTCCTGTCCAAACATTATGTAAGAAATTTGGTTAACAATAATCACGGAGAATGGTTTGAAACATTCAATCTGAAACACGTGCGGTGGTGAAACCTAAAACAGTATTGTTAAATAGTCTCATAGCCCTTTTTTTTAAATTTATCTCAGTTTCTTCTAAATATGATTACTAGCAGGAATTCCATACAAGCACTCCTCTCCAGTTAGGCCCATCTTACAGAATCTTTTGATGCATGGGGAAATTTAACTGATCTTATTTTAAAAACAACTTTGTTACCTCAAAGTGGAATCCCTCCTTCAGGGCAATGGCGCGCAGTATTTTGGATGAGACTGTGCTCGACAGCATGTAGAGGTTTTTCACAGCAGCAGCGTCTGAGTTTTGCTCCCTCCAGCAGCGAAATAGCCACCAGCCAAGCAATGCTCCCAGCTCATTACCACTGAACACACGCCACCGTCCACTAACACAGACACAGACAGAGGTTATGGAAGTGAAGGCAAGCTAACATACCTTATGCAGAGGGTCATCGATCTGTGATCATCAAAGCATTCTGTAATATGCAATGTTTAAACTGTTACATTGCAGCAGGTCAGTCACATAAGTTGGTATAAAAAGAAGATCTTAGAGAGGGCAGAGTTTCGTACAAGTAAAGATGGACAGAGATTCACCAAATTGCAAAAAGCTGTATTTACAAACTGTGAAAATCTTCCTCAATGAAACAATTGTGAAGACTTTTAACATCTTCTCATCTGCAACACATAATGTCATCAAAAGATTATGAGAATCTGGAAAAATCTCTATGTGCGCGTGAAAAAGGCCAAAAGTCAGTATTGGATGCCTGTGATCTTCAGTGGGTCTCAGGCAGAACTGCATTAAAAACATGCATGAATCTGTCATGGAAATTACTGCATGGGCTCAGAAACCCCCTTCTGTTCACCTCGCCGTCTACACAAATTCAGGTTAAAGCTTAATCAGGAGAAGCTACATATGAAGATGATCCAGAAAGGCTGATCCACGGTCAGATTAATAGAAGTTTTAAATTATTTCTGGAAAAAAAAAATGGACATTTTGTTCTCTAGCCTAAAGAGGAAAGGGACCATCCGGCATGTTATCAGCAATCAGTTCAAAAGTCTGCATCTGTGAATTGGTGCCTTGCATATCTGGAAAGGCATGATCAATGCTAAAAGGTATATACAGGTTTTAGAGTAGCACATGCTCTTATCTAGACATCTTTTCCAGGGAAGGCCTTGCATATTTCAGCAAGCTGATGCCAAACTACACACTGCATTTATTACAAGAGTCTGGGTGCAGAGTGGTCTGATCATTCACCAACTGAAAAGATGAAATCATCATCATGTAAAACAATGACAAAGAAGACCCAGAACTGAGCAGCTGGAGGTCCTGAGTAGCTCTAAAATGTGTGGGTCACCATAATTTTTATTCATTCAACCCTAATAAACCTGCCCAATGAGTTTGTGTCAAACTCTGCTGCAAACACTATTAAAGCTGTATATGCACACAAACACACCTCTCCTGCTTCTCAGCAATGGCCAGTCGATCTGCATCAGGGTCATTCGCCAGCACCACAGAGGCCCCCTCCTTCTCTGCCAGTGCAAATGACAATGTCTGCAAGAACAAGCAATCACTTGTTACACAATCAACCAAAACCAGTCATCTACTACAGTCAGCTGTATATGTTTTAGGCCAGTGAAACATTTGTTGTAGTTTCATTTTGGTTTCTGTACACTGGAAATCTCAATACAAGAAGAATAAGTGCATGATTACAAAATTATTTCCTTAGTTAAGAAAAACAACTTCACAAAATGTCAAGAATACTCTCAAAGAGGAAGGTGTGTCATCGTCAAACAAAGTGAAACAGGCGCAGGATGAACTCTTAAGTGTACAGGGCTATACTGTCATTCCTAAACAGTAATGCGATACTTTTGTAAAAACCCTTGAATCGAGACTCCCCGTCTGTACTTCAATCACATCTTGATGATCTGATTTAAAATCCACCATGATCGTGAACATTAAAACTGTGTCACTGTCCAAAAACCTACGGACACAACTGTACATATGATTGGGTGTGGCAAATGTTGACTACGCACCAGGACTCCCTCTCCCTCTTCAGGATTAGGATATTTAACGGTGGGAAATTCGGGGTCTGGATCCTTCTGTTCCTCCACTGCGTACGGAGGACGAAGATCGAAAGCCTTGAATGCTGACTGGACGAACGTGTGACCAACACCGTGCACAGATGTATGCACAATTTTCACCTCTGACTTCTTGTTTATTTCCCTGCAAAAAAAGTCAAAACATGATTTATGAATATCCACAGTTTTTACCTCGAAGCATCATGTACTTGTACGGCCTACATGGCAGCTTATGCATTTAAAACATTACACAGTAGAATCGCTAGCATGTTTTAAATGGTACATGCTGCTCAGCAAGTTGTGTATCTATGCAGCACCTGTGATGGCAGTGTTTCTGGATGGCTTTGAAGTATTCTGTGTTAATATCCTGATAGGGTTCTTTGAGCAAAGTGCTCTTCAGAGCCTCCTCCGTGTTCCACGACTCAGGCCAAGGCTCCAGGTTTTCCACAATGGCTTTAGATATACCTTTGTCATGAGGAGTCACAATCTGGGCACCGTTCTCCCAGTACACCTAGGACAAAACCAGAAAAAACTAAAATGTTTCAGAAATTTATGGGAAAGAAATTGGAACTTTGTAATTTTTAAATTAGCAGAGATTATAAATAAAACTATCAGTAAGCTATTGATGCATTTAAGGAAGAAAGACAAGGCAATGATGAGGTCTTACCTTGTAGCCATTGTCTTGTTTGGGGTTGTGAGAGGCCGTCACCATGATACCAGCACACAGACCCAGGTGGGAAACTGTGAAAGGCTACGATGAGAATGAGAGAAAGACAATAGTACCTCATATATGATAAATATTTTAAGAACACCATGCAGAAGCAAAAAAAAAAGAAAAAAAAAAAAGAAGAAAAAAGTAAGAAATACAAAGAAAGCCTATTTGAAAATGTTACTAATAAAACAATGTTATAGTTGGTTACTATGAGGGAATGCATTCATTTCTACTGAGAGCCAAATGGTTAAAATGTTTTCTGCTATAACGCCATCATGGAAGCAATTACTCGTGATCAAGGTGCACTTAAGGAAAATGTCAATCTAATTTTTTTTAATTACTTTGGGAGAACATCAGGTGAATTTGAGCAGCTCAATGACATTTTCCCTCGTTTTCCTTTTTGTCTGAAGACTCACAACAAAACTGTGCTACACAAAGATTTTCTTTCCCACAAAACTGCAGTGAAAGATAAAATCAGGATGAAAAAGTGAGAATGAGGAATACGCTTTTATGAAATTCTGGGGCTATGCTTATAAAAGTGTTATAATGGAAAAACATCAGCAGCATAAACCTGATGTGACATTCACAGATTGATAAATATCACTGTCATCAGCAAATGACATTTTTAAGCTGAGGGGCTGACATCAGTAGAAAAAGGCAGATATTGGCTAATACTAATATTTGGTTGACTTATCGATGAATGCCTACTGAGAACGGGCCTAAACCACTGTTGTGTGTTTGCATGCTGGCCTTTGGGCAAATCCTGCAGAGATATAGTCTACATTTTCACTAAGGCTGAATGATTGTGGATTTTTCCTCTGGTCTAAGTAGGCTCATACCCAGGGCTAATCTTTGAATCTGACATCTTTTGATGCACAGTGTCTAAAATTTCATGGAGTCCTGTTTCATCCAGCTTAGACAGACACCTAAAATCCATTCACTCCTATCTCAGCATGACTTAACAAGGTCCTGCTTTTATTTCTTCCAGAGTTGACTACTTACACCAGCGTAACATAAACAGGCTACTAGCTGCTAGGCTTCTAACACGTAGCTGAAGGAGAGGGTGCATTACAGCAGCCTTTGCAGCTCTTCACTGACGACTTCATAGCTTTAGAAGTGATTGAAACATTTTATGCTTGTTTCTTAAGCCATACAGAATTCCCTGACTGAACATCTGAGGTAGGCAGTCTTTAAAATCTTCTCTTAAAAGTTATTTTTATCTGCTGGCTTTTTAAAATCACTTGTTGAAACCTGTTGTTCTATGTATTTTATTTTTTTCACGTGTTGGACTAGCACTTTACAGCTTGGCTTTGGAAAGTGCAATATAAAAACAAGATAAATATTGCGTGCTGCTCTCACTATTACACAAGGAAAATAAGTAATGCAACAGGAAAATTGAGCAAAAACCGAATAAAATAAGTGGATAAACAGATATATTGAATAATCACCTGGAAATACAAACAAGACTTAAGTGGTATTGATGTCTAAAGCCTAAATTGCTAATCACAGATCCTCTTTCTTCAAAGTGAACATAATCTGATGACTGCTACATGTGTTATGCATCATGTTGCACTGTACACTGAAGGAAAGTGAGTGGATTTTTTTTAAATTGGAATTTGCTTAAATTTTTTTTGACTGTGTTGAACAAGTGTTGCAACATCCAAAAAAAACACCCAAGTGATGAAAACACAGGAAACCAAGTGATTACCACAAAGGGCGTGGGGGTGATGTCAGAGAAGAGGTGGACAGGGACTCCTCGGCTGATGAATACAGCCGCAGCCAAGCTGGCGAAACGCTTGCTGCTGCCCCCGCTGGGAGGGTGGGCACGAGCGTCGTACCCGATCACCACCCCTCGCTCTTTGAGGTTCCCAATACTCTGCTCCAGGTAGCAACAGAAACCCTGTCAGGGAGGAAATGATCGGAAGATACAAGAGAAAGGTCTTCTTGAGAATGGTTGATTATAACTTTAAATAAATATATATACACACAGCACCTCTCACAAAAAAGGCACAAACTATTGATGGGTTTTAACCCGGATTATAACAATTTCAATCATGCAATGAATCAGATAAAAATCACAAAATAATAATTACAGAACATGAAGTTGGATATATATTCAGAACAATATGAATAAAAGCAATCATCATAAAACTGAGCTAGCTTTTATACAAATCAGTGATTTGAAGGACTGCTTGTATATATAGTTTCACGATCCTGCAGTGTCAGATCTTCAGTGCAAAAACAGCAATCTCCATTATTCTAGAGCCAGAAAGGAACTAAGGAGAAGGTCTGACTCACACACAGGCAGCAACTCAGGAATAAACTATGAAGTGCTATAAAGCAATCTATACGATCTTAAATTCAGCTATAAAATAAAGTGTGAAACAGATTTTGGGGGGTTTTGGGTGACAATAAAATACTTCGCATTCCTCAACTTCTTCACAAAACAAAGACTAAAAATCAAAAACGGAAACATTCAACTTTGCATGCGACTTGAAACGTATTGAGCTGCAGTATTGACCCACCTGTGTGGTCTGAATAATAGTGAGGTCGTTCATACAGGATATGCCAGGCCCCATGGCTGCTCTCAGACCTGCTGTGCCAAACTCCATCCTGGAGGAGAAACACTTCTTCAAAGCTTCCATGTTTCCCTCTTTCACCATATCCTGCACCATGGATTTCGTTTTGGGGTTCTGGGGAAGGGAAATGTTTTATTATCCACAAATTAATAAATAAATAAACGAACACAATTAAAGATTTAAAATCTTGTCTACAGTGTTGTCACTTGATGATAAAGTTAGCATTAAAAAACCCAACACAAAAGCTTCTATAGACAACAGGAAAGTTTAGAGGGTAAGAATCAGTCTACTTAGGAATTACTACGAGAACGTCCAGACAGGACGGCACTTCTGACCACGTGGACCCCTGAGGAAGCCACTGTAACACAATTATCTCAAGACTAATGAATCTGGGGTCTTTTTCCAGTGTGACCTAATTTGTGACATCCCATATGTCTTTAAGGCCAAGAATGACTGTGTTTGTGTAGGTCTGATAGTCGGGTAGTAGCCGGGTTAGTTTGGTTATACATTTGTGTTGTAAGCATGTTAAGACCATGTGACTGGTTCTGTTTCAGTAATGACCAACATACCAGAATGTATGACCAGCAGCTGACTGGGTTATTATAAAATCTGAGTCATAATCTGTTTTACTGATTTATAATTTCAAATTATTTTCCACTAAATAATTCTGTTATTTTGTAGTATTTATAAAAATAATGACGTAAATATTAAAAATAAATATAATATTAGGAATAACTGATGCTTGCAGACAGGAGGAAGAGTCTCCTGCAAAATTTGGACAAATGTTTGGGGACCAAACAAAGGTTTTTGGATTTATAATCATTAAAATGAAAAAGACTCAGTAACAACAGACACTTGAGTACAAGCACAAGTTGACTTCTGGTTTTAAAGAAAGCAAACCTGCAGTGATGAATGTTTGTGGATACGTAACCCAAGTGGAAACTTCTCTGCCTAAGATAAGAGAAGTCTAAGAGCAGAGCCCTGGGGAACACCACTGGTCACTCACAAGCAGATGACTGGCTTCATAAAGTAGGCACAGTTCAGTTTACCATGAAATCCACAACTGGTTTAATTTTACACGTAAGACAGGAGGAGAAGTAGAGAAAAACTACCTGTAATTGTTAAAACCTTGCAGATCAGTATTAATTCTGTAGGGTGAAATGTCAAAAGGGCTCTATGATGACTTTAATTTAGCTCTCGTGTTCTTGGAAGTAAAATAGCTTCAAACTAATTTAGTAGGGGAGGGCAGGTCAGTGTTCGTGGAGTGGTCACGAGTTACGCAACCCGGAGAACGACTTCTTCTATTTTTGTGTGAACAAGGGCTTCTTTGACTTGATTTGTTGGTTGGATGTAAAATAGCTGACAAAGATTATTTAAGAAAAAAAAAAAAGAGTTTGAATTATGACGGTTTCTAGCTAAAATGCTTAAGGGTCTTTCTCATCTCAAAGCATCAAATTTCTACAATATTTTCTGTTCGTCCACATCTGACATCCCTGAAAAGTTTATGGTTTAAAATTTGGGTGTATGTAATGATTGATGTGAAATTATTAGAATTTAATGTACATTAAACTCCAGAATTTTGCGTTATTTGGATTAGAGGACCTACTTATATTTTTGCTTTTGTAGAAAAATTTGTCATATTTGCTCCATCCAGATTAAAGTTGAATGAAAACAGCATTTTTTCATGTTGACAAAGTTTTATTTGGCATTTTTTGTAAAATACATCTATGTCCCATTCAGAAAGTTGTCTTTTTTGCAGTGTGTTTTCTTTTCCAATTATTACTATGTGTTCAAATGTTGGACTTTATAATTCGGGTTACTTTCTTTGTTTATTTATTCTTTAACCAGTCATAATCAGACATTTTTTGATCCATCTCATCCTGGTTCATTTTAAGGTGAGAATGTGAAAAATTTCAGGCTTTTATCTTTAATAGTTTCTGATTCATGCTCAAACATGGCCTCAGATTTCACAATGTGAAAAAAAAGATATGGTGGAAATGAATCAAGAGATAATTTTCAGAACTATACATCTTGAAAAGTAAATGACATATGAAGCTGAAATTTCACACTGATCATTATATATGTCCAAATATTAGACCATAAAATCTTCTAGCAAATTGGTGATGGTCAAGCAGAAAGTCCGTGGTGATTTGAGACAAAACAATGCTAAAGAAACTGGACATCCTCCTTTACAGTGTTTTATAAGCCGAGATCTAAGACACATGAGATTCTGCTTTCAAATGACAGATCAGATCTACTTTCTGTTATGCTTATCCAGACTATTAACAGGCTATCATCTAATTCTCACAGAGAAAGAAGAATCCAGTTCTTCTTTGCGCTTCTTGGTTTAGGCATAATAATCATGTATTTAGTAATTCATTGGCAGATACTTGATTTGAGGTAATTCGTGGGAAATGGGCACTTCTTTAACAGAAAATACAGATAAATTAAAACCCAAGTCAATATAAACTTATATCAACTTATTATAGTAAACAAGTAGCAGATTTTTACAACTTTAAATTAAAATCTAAATTGAGCACTATCACAAAAAGTTCATTGATCCATGCTTAAATGAAAGGACCAGTCAAGGACACCACTAAACTCACAAAGTTACTAACTGGAATCTTCATGTATCGCCCGAGAATAAATAAAATCGCTCGTACAAAGATAACCCTGAATGTGTTTGATGACTACAACAAAGCTGAAGCACTCTGAGCTAGCACGCTAGCTGTCAGCTCACCTTGTCGTACTGCAGCCACTGCCGTATAGACTGGTCCAGCTGGGCGTCACCGGTTGAGGACGTACCGTTCTCCATTTCTCTTCTTGGCCAGAGTCAACAGTCTGTCCAGCTCAGTGTCTATGCTCATGGGAGATCAACGCGCTCCTTCAGTAACTTTTTCTGGCTAAAAACTGAAGATGTTAGCACCACTGCCTGCTGCTGCGGGCGGAGCGACGTTCTGCGTCACGAGTTTCCTGCGTGTTGCATTCAGAAGCTGTCGTAACTGTGGTTAATAACAAGCGCGAGGCCTTCATGGACTATTTTAACCAATGACTCTAGAAAACAGTTATACAGTCATCGATTTTAACCAGAGAAAATTAATTGAAAGATTGTTTCAAAACTGTTACAGAAAGCGTAATCTTTGTTTTCCTAGAGGAAAAAAAACATAATTACACAACTACAGCAGTCACTGGAATCACGGTACCAGTATTTAAAGTAATGTGCAAAAGTCTTAACCCACTCTCATTTATTTACATTTTTACAATTTAAATGGGAAGTAGATAATCCTTTACTACATTCAGTGATTGTCATGCAGAAAAATGAAGCTGCTGCCAATGAGATGCTTTCCAGATGATCTTACATGGTGGATGAAAAACTGAAGGGACCTCTCTGTGTTCATAATTCCATTCATTTTGACAAGTTCCCCAACACCACTGGCTGAAATGTAGCCCCAAATCAAGACAGAGCCTCCAAGGTGTTTTACAGATGTCTGTAGACATTCACTGTTTCAACTCTCTCCTGATTGCCTACATACATACTGGAATGATTTGAACTAAAACTATAAATTTCTGTCTTACTACCCCATGTGACCTGCTGCCACTGATTTTCAGTGAAACGTTTGTATAATCTGGAATACCTTATCCTTTCTCCACATTTCCGTAAGAATGGCTTCTTACTACCCACCCTTCCACGTAGAACATTTGTGATGAGGCTTCAGTGAACAGTAGATAAAAAGGGCCAGATGTATCCATCAGAGTCTGTGTCAGACCTTTGTTGGACCTCCCCCTATTTGACACCAAGAGTGGGACAGAAGCCCTGTGGCATATGAGACTATTTGATCAGAAATAATAAATTTTTAAAAAAAAATTCCATTTGCAGCCCTGTGTCCTTTTAAAGCTTCATCAGCATTTCTGTTCTGTCAGTAAAGACCAGCAGAGGATATAAAGTATATCCGCTTTAAAGTAAATAAATTGAAAGATTGAAATATGAAGATGATTATCAGTGAATGTTTTTATACTGTGATTCATTCATCTGAGGAATGGAAGCATGTTTTTAAGAGCCAATTAAAGATCAAAGCTGTGTAAGAGTTTAACTTGTTTCGAACAATAAGTCTGGATCACTCTGTCCCAGTGTGAGTGTAGTTTTAATCTTTCAGTTCTCATGTCTGATAACACAGGCAAGTACATTCAAATCCCTCCATCAGCTGTCTCTGTAGTTTGTCTGGGTTCACTGACTGAAGCCAAATTAAGGAGAAGTGACAGCATCCACCGGTCTTTACCGCCCTTCACAGAGCACTAGGCTCCATAATGCATACTGGAAGCATCTATCACCAAGTTCATTGCTCTTCTCACGTACAAAAATGGCACTTTCATATAGCTATCTTCTGCAGCAGTTGACAGTCTTCAGTGTACTTTTACCTCGTGCCTTTAATAAATCACAAAAATAAAGATAAAATTGACAAGCTGATCGTTTGAAAACATGAAATCATGAAAGCACAAGGCGACACAGCAGATAAATAGTAAAGAAAAACTGTTGCTCAGTCTGTGGAAAGACTGGACCTCAATCAAAATGTCAACAGTAGGCCACTTAGGGTTTTTAACAAATAGTTTGTGACTCATTGTTATAGATCACAAATTATTTTTCCCCAGCATAGGGAAAATTAAAATTCATCCATCAACCTCCACTATGACATTTATCAACCCGAGCCAAGTGCTATGAATTGTATTGAATAACAATGACACTGAAGATAAGAAAAAAGAACTGCGAGCGCAGAAGCAATCCAAGCTTTCTTCCTCAATCACAGAAGAGATTCAAGTTTTATTTTTCCTCAGACACTTTGGATAACCAGTGGTCATATTACAAAGGGATCACTTCACACGATTTCCTATTTCAGGGTTTCATTTAGCTACGACAATAACAAATAAGAACGCATCAACTGATTTTAAATGATCAACACTGTTGGGGCCACATGTTAGTGATGCATGTTATCTGGGACCAGTGGTTTGAGTCCACTACAAGAAAACATTCCTGAAAGTGATCACCTTCAATAAATACAAGAAATACTTGTGTTCTGACTGAAGTGATCTTTTTCAGGTTTGACAGAGTTCTCCAACATCAAATGACAGAGGATCACGGTTAAATAGGCGTCTGCTGATTTTTCATCACTGCTCTATTAGTCTGTACGTAACAGATGCATTAGTGCTCATAAATACAGAAAAATTACAAGCGCATGGGTTGGTTACAGAAAAGAGCAGCAGTTTACCCTTCAGTTAAAATTGAAAATGAAATTAGTCACAAACACGTGTTTAAATATACACTGGCTTCTGGTTCCAAGAGCAGCAGCAACATTAAAAAACTACTTTCAAAGCAGAAGCACAGGGAAATCAGCTTATTGAACTTGCAAATAGTTTTAATTTTCTTTTTTTAAAATGAGACTTTTGCAACACGATGGAACCAATGGGAAGAAATAAATTTTAAGTCACCATTACTCCTGAAACTGTTTTAGTAAACCTTTTTGGTTTTACGCAAATATTATCCAGATTCCTTTAAGGCCATGATCCTTTTTCATTACAAATCCACAGAACTGTGACTTACTGGACTAACTAAATTGTGAACTGCTGTTTATACATAGTCAATTTCCAAACACAAGGGCCACTTCCTGTTTAAATCTGGGGACAGCTGTATTCTCACACTGACCACATGGGGAAAGTAAATAAACAGCTTCAGCGTTCTGACTCGTTTTAAGCTGTTATTAACAAGATTAAAGATGCTGCTCTGTTCAAGCATCACAATGTGACTTCGAGCCACTGTGAACAAAATCAGGACCCTGGAGGTGAAGCAACTAAATGAAGCATCTTTTAATATTTCCAAAAATCATACACATCACCTAACTCTTGACTGTTGTTAAAATATTTTGTGAAAAGGTCCCATGAAGGCCCTTAAAGCCAAAATAATTTCAGGTATTTATGTCGAGACCTGAGTTAACGAAACGTGCGACACGCCCCTAAAAGTCACGGTCTTAACTTTTGCTTTTAGAGATCAGAGCCCTGACAGACTCTGACATTGAAACCTCACACAAACGGATGCTATCTTCTGCCCTTTCTTTGTTTAATGAAGAACAGATTATCGTCTGCAGGGTACATCTGCGCACCAGTTTTTTTGTCAGCAGTCGCGGGGGCTTGATTTTTCCTCTTTTTTCTCTTCTCTTGCTTTGCTTTAGGCCCATGCACCTTTCCTCCAACAGAGCCAAAGAGAGGATTAGATCTTTTCTCTGTGTGTCCCCCTGGCTGTGCTGAAGGGACATGGTTCATTTTCTTCTTCTTTCTCCTCTTCTTCTTGTTCTCTCCCATCCCTCCCCCTCTGGGAAAGTCTTCTGCTTCATTGAAAAGTGGTTTAGCGGCTGGCAGCGGGTTTCTCGAGGTGGGCACAGGTCTCTTAGGTTTCCATGGTTTAACATTGCCTATGCTTTCCTGTTGTTTGTACTTATTAAACTTTTTTGTTTTGGGTGTTGCAGCACTTAAGTCGTTATCATTAAAAAATAAATGGCTGGGCCTGGGATTGTGGTTGTTAGGAGTATGCCGAGGGGTATGGTAGGACTGGTGGTTGGTTTTATGAAAGCTGATCTTCCGTTTCTTCTTTGGGGGTCCTGGTGTGAGAAGGGCCTCAGAAAAAGATTGAAAACCGCCATTTTTCTTCAGTTCTGGGGAAAGAAAAACAAAAATAATTAATTGGATCTGATTTGATGATTTTCATCTTTTTCTCTTATGATTGAAAAAACAAAGTCAGATGGATAAAAACTCTTATGTGCCAAGACATAAAACATTAATTTGGTCCTTAACAGCATTTAACTACAACCTCACATGACTAATATCTGTTTAACAAAGCGAAGCCAAAATGCTGAAGCAGAGTCTGAAGAGCTAAGTACTCCCAAGGACCGAATAGGTTATGAAACAACTTTTAGGAGCAAAAAGTTGACAAAAGTAATTTTTTTGCATGACTTTGTCAGTATCTGACATGATTGTGGAGGAATTTTCCCCCCTCTTCTTTACAATGTTGCTTCAGTCTGCAGGCACTTGTTTGTGCACAGTTCTCTTCGCCAAATCATTGCTGAGCACGGGCACAGGCTGAGGTTTGGACTTTGACTCAGTCACTGCATCACCTTGATTCTCTTCATTTTCCTGCTGTGCTTTAATCACTGTTCTGTTTTCAGCCAAGCCTCTACAATACTTTGGTATACAGAGGAGTTCACAGTAGACTGCAGTGGATGCAAAACAAGCACAATTTTTCACGCCTCCACCAACGTGCTTAACAGATGGTGTGAGGTGTTTCTGCTGATATGTTGTGTTTAGTTTTTTTCCAAACACGGTTCTCTCATATGCAACTGTGCAACACTACGGTTCACACTCTGAACAGCTTTTAATTATTGCTTTGAACAGTTCTTTTTTCAGGGGGGAATGATTGCACAGCATAGCTCACTAATGCTGTGGGCCGATCGTGGCTCAAAAGTTGGCAGTTTGTCTTGTAATCAGAAGGTTGCCGGTTCAAGCCCTGGCTCCGACAGTCTCGGTCGTTGTGTCCTTGGGCAAGACACTTCACCCGTTGCCTACTGGTGGTGGTCAGAGGGTCCAGTGGCGCCAGTGTCCGGCAGCCTCGCCTCTGTCAGTGCGCCCCAGGGTGGCTGTGGCTACAATGTAGCTTGCCATCACCAGTGTGTGAATGTGTGTGTGAATGGGTGGATGACTGGATATGTAAAGCGCTTTGGAGTCCTTAGGGACTAGCAAAGCGCTATACAAATACAGGCCGTTTACCATTTAATGACTTAAAAAACAAAAACAAGAAGCAAGTGCACAATTTTGAATTTCATTCAGATGCTTTTGGTGGCCATCAGCAAGCTTCTGGCACATTCCGGCTGCACACTTGCCCGCTCTTCTTGGCAGAATTGGTAGAGTTTATTTAAATTAGTTGGTGTCCTGGCACAGACCAGGCTTTTAAGCATATAGCCCAAGGATTTTAGCCCATGGAGGAAAGCTTAGTACGGCGCCTAGACCAAGACACGCTACTAAGAGGCGTTGGCCTAAAAATGAATAATAGCTGCAGCCATAAAACAGATAGATATTTACTGGCCTATTTCTTTATGTGATTTACCTTTAGCCCTGATCTTTATCCTGTGTTGTCTGCGGCTTATCTCTTCCACAGTGTCATAGTGGTTAATCAATGAGGTTGTGGGATGCACTCCACTGAACATCCTCTGTCTTATACATGCCTGTGGAAAACACACAAGACACAGAATTAAAAGGCCTGCAATATATTTAAAATGACATAATAAAAACACAGCACATGAGGTCAAATCCAGTCCTACAGAAATCCCACTGATTATGTTACTTTTAGAATCTGTAGAAAAAACAACTCTGCACATGCGGAACCTGATGAGTAAACCCGAAGACGTTGGATGTGAAATACACTGTTGATTACAAAAACCTGTAGGAGGTTATATCTTACTTATAATAATCTCTGTCTGTGTGTTTGTTTCCTTATCCGCTGTCAAAAAAGTCCATTTTGACCAGAAACATCTGTATGAAGCTGCTATTTGAGCCTCGTAATAAAGCTGGCATAGCCTTTTAAGTATAAATTAACCTCTCAACATAACTAAGCTGCAAAAAATTTATATCTTTAACTTCACGTGACGACTCTGCAGCAAGCTATTGATGATTTGATATTTTAGCTTAGCGTTTATGAAATTTTAGAATACAAATAATGAGAACTCTTAGAATTTATTTATTTTTATTTAACACAGAAGCTGGAAGAATTTCAGGGTTGTTCCTGGTTCAAATGGGTCATGGAAGCTTGTTTCTACAATGGAAAAAACACACACAAAAAACATAAAAATTGCCAGTCAAGAGCCAAGCTGAAGTTTTAAGCTATTAGTTCAAAATTTCAACTTGCTGACTCAAACTGCTGCGTAAACTGAAATTATGAGATCATTTTGTGACTTTTCTCAGTCAGGCAGTACTGGACCTAACAATAGTAGTAAAGAATTATTTAATCAAATAATAAAAGTACTTACAATTAAATATATCCCTTAAAGAAAATATTGTTTCTTTTTGTTTTAAAGAATCTGCTTCCACTTTGGCCTTTATTCTTTTGGTGTATACAAAATGGCAAATACCTACACACGTAATATAACAGGCAATTCAGCGTAGACTAAAGAAAGACAGTGAGGGTTACTTACATGGCCAAAGTGTCCCTTCTGTGAGCAGTTGTAGCAGTAGGCATGAGAGTGTCTGCTGCGCTTTGGTTGCTGCTTCACAGGAGGGCCATGCTTAGTCTGTTAAAAAAAATAAATAATCAAAAATATATTTTTAAATAAAAACCACAATCGGATCCCCCCCGATAAACACGATGGACACAATAAAACGGTGGCTTAACCTCCCATTTCTGTCTCATTCTCCCTCTCCTCTGCCATCATTCCCATGCTCTCAATGAAGCGGACTGCAGTGTATTGTACAGAGAATATGGGGCGCTGATATAAACCACTGATTTCCGAGGTATAGTTAGAGGCCTGTAATGACCCTGTATGATAAGTAACTGTGTGTGTTTGTGTTTGTGTGCGTCAGACTGTGTGTGTGTGAGTGTTTGTTGGACACGGGGTCCCGTCCCCTACGGGCCAGTGTTCTGAAAGCCTTCCATGCTCCAGCGCCCACAGCTAATATACACTGATAAAGAGAGAGAGAGAGGAGACACAGGCAGAGTGCATTTACTGCTAATGTTACACACACACACACACACACACACACACACACACACACACACACACACACACACACACACCCCTAATGCTATTCTCCAAAACACACAACCACAAAACTGCGCAGAAATTGCCCCCTCCCTCTCTCTCATCCCTGATTCCGAGATTACAAATGATTTGCGCCCCACGTCATTTCTTAAACATAGCTTAGGTAACCTCCCCATCCCCTCCCGCTTCACCCTCTCCTCCGTACACACCCCTGCAAACCCACATCTACACCTCACACTTTTCCCCTCTCTCTCCCTCTCTTTTCCGCTTGAGTAGTTTTGCGGCAGAAAGGATGAATGCTATTAGAGCGTCGCGTCATTATCGGGTCAGGCCTGCCGGGCCCATCTCCATCACAAAGGCCAGGAGATCACAGACCTCTCACAAGCACAAACTCTCTCTCTCACACACACACACACACACACACACACATACACATGTGCACCCCAAGGAGATCACAGCCCCTGTCTCGAGCCCCCCACCCGACCTCCACCCTTCCTGCCCCTCTTTCCATTCATCTTTCATGTAAATTGGCTGTAGGTCTCCCTCTGTCTCTCCCTCTCCCTGACCTTGGGCTTGCGTTATCTCCACATACTCTGATCCAGCACACAGAATGAATGAAAGCACGAGAGACATCGGAGAAAAAAAAGAGAGAGAGAAACGAAATCCCCCTCTTATTCTCACACCAACCTGTGATAGTTGTGTGAATACCTGGTGTGAATGTGCGTGTGCATGCGAGGAGTTCTCTGCCTCATCCGATATTAATTAACGGGATGAACGTTTATCCCAAACTCGTTTCCTCTCCTTGTTCTGATCTCACACTGCCTATCACGGGCATCTAAACAGAGTGAGGCCCTAAGGGATCACCGCAGGTTGGTGCCTTTCTAAATCTTTTTTAAATGGTTTAGTGAGGAGTGACAGCTATGGCTGTGCAGCGACAGCTAATATGACACATAATTTTAGTATAAATTTGCAGCAAGAACATTTCCACTGAAGTCTAAACCGAGTGGGAAACTGGAGTCAACATCAATGGCTATGCAAAACAACATGTTTTCCTTGTTGGTCGGTATGTGTTCAGTTCTGGATCACTCATAGCGAGTGAAGGGCATTAACTTGAGTTACACAGATTATGTCTATGGAGAGTCTACTCGCTTTGTATTAATGCCATGTACCAACATTGAGTGGAATAATCACCAATAATGAACAGGACTGAATAAAGAGCTAAAATCATTATTTAGATAAGGGGAAGCCATTATATGCTAGCACTGCTAATGTTTGTCAGTTGGTGGGTTAAGATAAGTATTTCAATAAAAAACAAAAAAATTACACCTCCATCAAAATCTGAATAACACAGCTGGCTGTGGTGGTCATCAGTGGATGCTACACTACATGGACAAAAGCACATGTACCACCTGCACATGTCACCTACAGGAGTTGCTCAGTCGCGGTAACACATGAAGCTGTCGGAACACAGTTTTTGTGCTGATGTTAACACCAGAGGACATTTAGACTTTTACACACTATTCGCCTCGGCACTTGCTGATACTGCTCTGTAACTTTACATGTTCGGCCAGATCATTTCAGAGATTCCTAAACACTTTCAAAAATATGACTTATAGCTAATTGAGAAACATGTAGGAGGGAATGAATGTAACAGACTAACCTGCTGCAGTGGTGGCATCCAATCACAGGACAAAACGCAAAGTCAGTGAGCTCTTTAGAAGGACTCGTTCTTAAAAAAGTGTTTATAAAGGCTGATTGCACAGCTAGGTGCTTGATTTTATACACCTGTGGTAATGGGACTGAAAACACCTGAATTAAAGATTGGGACCGTTGGCTGTGATGCACAGTGATCATTACTCAGAGTAAGGTATTTTCATGCAACCTCAAAAAAAGAAAAGAAACTATGTAGCTAATTTGAAAAGATTTAATTAGAAAATGGTATCTTTGCCGATGCAAAGTCTGATTGTTTCAGTATTTATGCATTTTCGTTCACCTACAGAGTGATTTTTTTTCTTCCTTTTATATTTTTTAGCAGTCAAAAAAGTTAGGTAAAGTTAGGTTCTCTAGGTAAATAGGCACATACTGCAGGAAATCATCTTTTTGTTTTTAAATAGAAAATACACTGGTTCTTATATAGTGCATTTTCTACTCCATCCAAGCACTCAAACTGCTTTATACAACATACCACATTTGCACAAGCTTTTTTTGCAGCTAAGTGCTTTCTATCTAACAATCACACACATTTACACTCGAGTGTCATTTTACAGACAGCAACTCGGGGTTCAGTGTCTTGCCCAAGGACACAATGGCATGAAGACTGGAGCAGACAGGGATTGAACCACAAACAAACCCTGCGCATGAGCAAAAAATATCTGCTTTACCTAAACATTTCCCAAAAGACTCTGAGAATGTCCATGTCTCTTCATAAACTTGCTTACAAGCATTAGAAGAGACTTTCAGCATCAGACACAACAGGAGAGACTCCCTTGATACCTAAAGAGCTTTTGATCACACACATAAAGCATAAAGCCAGCCTGACCTAAAATAAAAAAAGGACTGAAACTGGGAAGAGGAATGATGCGTTGGTTTCGTTTTTGTGTGTGTGTTAGTTTGTACGAGGGTATTTGAGAAGGTCCTGAGGGCTCCACTGTGTGGACATAGACAACCAA
The DNA here is from genome assembly GCF_018398535.1 of Haplochromis burtoni. NCBI lineage: Eukaryota > Metazoa > Chordata > Actinopteri > Cichliformes > Cichlidae > Haplochromis > Haplochromis burtoni. The sequence continues at coordinate 1,712,231 of NW_024582471.1, forward strand.
CCATCCGTGGCCTCTCATGCATGCACGCACAGATACATGAGCACTCTCTCCCTGTCACACACACAAATGTGTTTTCCCACAGTTGTCCCAACACATACACCGTGTCTCTCTAAGCCCTGCTCGCCTCTGCTCCTTGCCTTAGCTGCTGGTGGCAAAGCTGTGATAATCCTTCGGCCAACACAAAGCTCAGACTGTTACAGACTAAAGTCTGAAGGAACACACACACACACACACACACACACACACACACACACACACACACAGTTATCAAACAAAATCCGAGAAGCAAACAGGCTTGTGTGTGTGTAAGAGGAGAGGGGGGCGGGATCTGAACAGTAACGGGTGGTGGGAGCGTAGGGGCCGGGGCCAGCAGCGCTGTTTTGCATATGTTATTGCAGCAATAGGGAGAGGTTTGCATATGTTACTGGACCCACAGGGGACCAACTCTGCATGCTTTATCATAGAGAGCAGCCTCACAACACAAGACTACTGGGCTCATACCAAAACAAACAGAGCCTTGTGGTGTGTGTGTGTGTGTGTGTGTGTGTGTGTGTGTGTGTGTGTGTGTGTG
>NW_024582471.1:1712821-1737821 GCF_018398535.1 Haplochromis burtoni
TGTGTGTGTGTGTGTGTGTGTGTGTGTGTGTGTGTGTGTGTGTGTGTGTGTGCAACATACCACTATGTACATATTAGGTTAACTGGGAGGATTAATTAGACTGTTGTGAATCAGAGAGATGAAATGGCTGTAAGGTGTACATCTTCCCAGACAGGATGCAATGAATGAACTGCAGACCTAACCATTAATCCTCCTTTTGTTATGGAATAATTAAAAAAAAAAAAAAGCATATAAACCGTGTTTACTGTCACTCATCAACAGGAATGACAAAAATCCATCTGCTTAAGGAGACTGCTGAAGGTGAAGGTGGGCATGTTTGCAGTTAGGTAGGCCATGAATGAGGAGGAGGAAGTGGAACCTCCAAATAACCAGATGTGATTCCTGCCCTCTTTGTGTCTCCCAGTTCACAAAGACCGAAACCCTAACCCCACACCCGGTGAGGACTCACACTCACACAGTGCAATTCCCAGAGGCTCTTCCTATCTCTTCCTGTCAGTTGGTCAATCAGTTTGTAGACAATCAGTACGAGTCTGGATTTTTTTTTTCTTTAGAGAGGAAAAAAAAAATGCTCCTGGAATGTAACGATAATGTGATGCAGAGCTGGGAGGCGGTGGGTTGCCACCTCTGGAGAAAACCCCCCTTTAGGGGCAGCAAGTGGCGGTAATCTGGTCACACCGTGGAAGGCGGAACAGGGGATACAAGCTAATCTATTGAAAACCAAGTTGTACGATTTCTTTTCTTAGTGCTCACTGCTGAGTGGAGAGGCTTCTTTTCTGCTGTGGCCAGCGTGAGGCTGTGTTTTCATTAAATATAGGACCCATAGACAACACGTATGGACATGAGAGACACGGATTTAGATATACTACATACAGATGGACCGCGTCTTTTATGCTCTGGTCAGTATTTCAAATCCTAATTTTACATCCTCAGCCAGCTACACACACACACACACACACACACACACACACACACACACACACACACACACACACACACACACACCATCCAGCTAAGCGGAAATTCACAATGACCTGCAAGCCTGCAAGACCTCTGATAACACTGCACCTGTGTGTGAGTGTGTGCGTGAACATGTGCATTTGTTTACATTCCTATGGTCCTGCATGTGCATCCAGTAGATTATCTAAAGACACTTTTACCAAATACTAATAAACTCCAAAATACAGAGTCCCTGGTCTTCTTACTGAGGATAGCAAAGTGTGTGCAAGCTTTGATGAGGACCTCTAAGCCTTTGTTTGTAGTTTGAACAAAGTATTTTGGGAAGGGAAGCACCTAAAAACCCCAAACAAGCAGAACTAGTTTGTCTGCATAATGTCGCCATGAGGGAATGAACTAAAAAAAATGCACTTTTACTAAATAAATTTGATCAAATTTGGCTTCAAACAACCAAATACAGTTCTTCACATATTTGATAAAGTTATTTCAATTTAAATATTAATAAAAATGATATTAGTCTTCGTAGTGGCTGGTACATATGGATTTGGTTCCTGAAAGGGTTGTTGCCTTCAGCGTTGTTAATCTACAAAAAAAAAAAAAAAAAAAAATATATATATATATATAAATTTCAATCAATTATGTAAAAATTTAAGTGACAATGTAATAACAGTGTAATTACAAACAACATAATGCCATTGAGGTTTAAACACTCTTTGTTCTTGCAAGTTTGGTACAAGGTGATGATTTGTCATACAACTAAATGTTGCTTAATAATTAATTTGTCTTTTTCCTTCCAGAAATCTGATGATTTTAGAAAAATCCGAGTATAGGATCTTGTTTTTAAAATACTTGTTTCTTTGATCACCAACATGCGATTCAAATACAATCAGTTTAACATGACATAAAACAGAAACTGGGACTCTTAAAAAGCCCGTACCAATAAATTCTAACATGATTCCTTAATAATGACTGAAACAATCGAAACAACTGATTATTATAAATGACAATATGCTGATGACGTGAGAAACTGAAATTAAAATAAATCATCTGAAGTTAGATTGTTATAAGGTGCCTTGTGCTGCTTTATGAACTGTGCTATCCGTCTGACTACTGAAGACACACAAAAGCCATTTCCTTTCACAAACACCTTCCCCTTCCTCCGGTGCTGTTAGCGCTTCAGTCTGAGGGAGAATAAAGAGTTGAGGGCCTTTTGACACGGTGAGGTGAGAAGACTGGACAGTCTGTACTGTACAATGATGAGACAGCAAAAACAGCTCACTGAATAGATGTGGATTTAAAGGATTTTTACAGAGCACACTTTGAATTGAGGACATTCTTGTAAGAAAAAAAAAAAAAAGAGCGGTCAGCCAAACAGAAGAAAGGACAGAACAAAAAGTGGAATAAAGATCAAACTTAAACCTGTGAGAAGACTTAATGTTGGTATATTATTACTGCGGGAAAGAGTGCGATTTTAATTAAGTTTTGTCTGAGTGACGGTTAAGTGTTCATTCATATAAAACCATTTCTCTATGCAAACTTACAGCCTACACTGGTTTAATTAGACTTTTAACAGCAGCACCTTTGGCTGAGTATGCTGTAACTTTCATATAATGTCTTACTGTTTCCTAAGTGTCTGATTTTTAAGCTCTTCTGCCTTCTTTTCTGTTCCCATATCCATGTACTGCCTCGTGGTAACATTTATGCTTCCGCCATTGTCTGTGCCGTCCCCCTGAATATTTATTCTGTTGGTTGGTTGAGTGTTGGCTTTTCCAAAAAAAAATAAAATAAATAAAAAAATCAGTTTACCTCTGATCCTCCAAGGCAACATAATTTTTTGTTTGTGTGTTTCATGTTGTATTTGTTGGTTTCATTTCTTGTTTGGTGGGAAAGAGGGGCGGGGGGGGTTCAGAGATGTTTAATGTGTGTAGACTACTTGTGAAATTAAACCCACAAGTCCATACATGTTCTGTTATGCTGGGTAAAAATACTTTTGATGTTAAAATAACCTCCTGAAAAGATCTGGCTTAAAATCCCTCCCCTGCATCCGTATGGGAGTGCAGTTGCCTGTTTGACCACTGAATGGCGCTCTATCTTCACACAGTGTACAGAAAAGCCCAAGGCTGATCTCAGCGCAGAAGTAGGACTTCGATAGGAGGAATACAATCAGAGTTGTTCATTTATCTTTAACGCAGCTGGTGTGGGCATCAAGACAATCTTCTCTTAATGCTTTTGCTTAATCTGTCGCATTTGGAGACTCAGAGCACTAAAACATTTACTTTTATGAAGGTGAAGATGGTGTGCCAATCACAGAGAGAGGTCAGCAAATAATACCACTTAATAATTGTGTGAACGCAGACAGCAATTTAATTCCGTACAAAATCAAATACAATATCTACATGTGTTAACTGTAAAATAACACCAGGATTTGATCAGTCCTCATTGTATTTAATATTACTGCAATAAAACATTTATGATATTGCACTGAAATAATACAAATGTTTATAACTTCAAACCAGAATAACAGCTAAAGTGCAGCCATGTTTCTTTTCTGTCCATTAAAAATCAGATTACACACATTATCTACCATTTACCTCTAAATATCCAGTAAATATATTTATTTCTAAACGGTCATATAAACCAAAGTCATAAACCCCACAGAAACCAGCCAAAACATCCGACCACTACTGAGGTCTATTTTACACAACAGCGGAGGGATTTCAGGGTTACCTGTGATGTAACATTTATTAAAGTTTTTTTTTTTTTTTAAACTGTCTTTTTTCACAATTAATCTGAGGAAGACCCTCTTTGGAGTAAAGCTTTTTCTTCAGCTATTCATTCTGCTCAACTTAAAACAGACAAAGAAAAGAAAATGAGGATTCCTGAAATATTTTGTACCTTGGAAAAGTCGACTGTCTTAACGAGACATTTTTTCCTATAGAAATAAGAGGATTTAAGGGGCAAAATGTCCTAACCTTGCGCTAACAAAGACATGTGTGAACTGAGCATACCTTCTGAAGAAAGACGGACAGACAAAAATGTATAAAAGGGTACAACATGCTAAATGAAAGGGGAAAGAAAGGCAGTCAGGTGAGAAAGAGAGGGGGAGTTAAAACGGCTTCATTTTGGAGTCGACTAGGAAGGTCACGGAGCGCTTTTTCACGGGCAACCCCGACACATTTACACACCTGTCCCACAGGAAAAGATCAATTCACACACCCTGACACGATCGCAAGATCTGCTCAGCACACACATACACACGCACGCACGCACACACTCGGCAGAGCTGCTGATCAATAAACACCGATGTACAGGTGTCACCATTACTATCTAAAGGGAGGCCAATCAATGCTCACACACCGATATACCTGCACCAATCAGCTTCTGGGCGCACTGATTCACTCGCTCTGCTCACTCTCTTGTCTCCTTCACCGTTTAATGCACTCACCATTAACCCCCACCCGCCTTCCAGCAGTTCTCCCCCACCCTCTCCAACTGCCTCTGCCTTCCTCCCTCTCCCTTGTTCATACATACATTTCTGCTATAAAGGTGAAACACATTGAAACTACTTCTTCTTTTTCTTTAGTAAAGACACTTGATCTCTATTAAAGTAAAAAAAAACAAGCATTCAGGACATTTGCTTGAGCTTTAACCCTCGTTCAGAGTCTCAAAAGTTAAAAGAAAGATAATTCCCACTTCACATACACTCATTGGTTAAAGGCAAGGGAGCCTTCACTTTCTACCAGAGGGTGGCACTCTGGTCTTAATGCAACAGAGCAGGGTCTGGGCACCAAGAAAAAAAAGTGACTGGGAGTTGTATGTTTGTTGTGTGTATGCATGCACACATTTATGCATGATATTTACATGAATTAAAGCAGCCAGAATACAGATAGCAGGTCACTAAACTTCGCTCCCCATCCAATCATCCCTCCAGCCATCCATCCCCCCCTTAATCGTGCTTTCCTACTGGTCCCTACATGACTTCAGTCTTTCCACCCTGTCCTTCTCTGTCCTCTCATCCTCCTCTTTTTTGTCTTGCATGTAGTTAGCTATGAAATAGAAATATGGTTCTTTTAGCCTCTTGTCAAAAAGACTGTTCAATTTGCCCATTAGATATTTAACTGGTCTTTAAAGCCGATTATGTGGTGTATATGTAATAATTCACCAATGTGTGCCATTCTATTTTATTTCAATCATATAAACACTATAAATCTGAAATATCACCAGTGGCAAAAATATTTATTCATCTATAAAATCAGAGAGATTTATCAGTAATATAAATGAAAATAATTATTAGTCACACTTTCCACAGTCTGACCTCAATGCAGAAGTGGCCAAAGGCAATTTGTATAAATGAAAAGCCATTTGTGTAGCAACTTGAGTGCAGGTGTAGTTGTAGGCATGCCCACGTAACAGAAATCATATGACCAACAGACCGAAAGAAAAGTTCAAACAAGTCATGTTGGCGGCAGGCCTTCTGGAAAACAAAACATATGTCGATGGCAGAACTTTGCACCGGCCGACCTCAGCCAGATAATACCAGTATTTTGGGAGTTTTTTTGTTATATTTAGTATGTAGAGTATTAGGTGGAAATCATAAGAACATAATAACATACATGGGGGTAGGGACATGGGTCTGCAGGAAAAGGAGTGACCCCACACTGTAAGCTTCAATGGAAAAGAAAGGGGGAGAAGAAAAAAACAGGGCGTCTGTGGGTGGGCGGGTGAAGTGGTGTTTGCGTAGGAGAGTGAAAAAGAAAGATAGACTGAACAGCAGAAGTAAACTCCGTTCTTCAAAAAGGAAACAGTTACATTTTCTACAAGTGCTACAGTTGTGTTAAAAAAAAGGTGCTCAAATCTGTATGACACAGACACAATGAAAATGTTGTGGATATCTTTTTACCCCATTTGCTGCTCTATATATTTGTAGGAGGAGTGTGTGTGTTTGTGTGTGTCCATGTGTGTCAGTATCGTACTTTCTCGGTAAATACCCCAGGGCTTTGTGGTCTATACTGTGTGGTTTGGAGGAGTTTGTTAGTTGAGGGCCAGGTGCAGGCAGACAACAGATACACTCATGGAAGATAAACGGACCCAACACACACACAAGCACGCACACACAGCGAAGGATAAATGGACCCAGTAGCAGGGAGGTCTGACAGAATGCCTTTTCACACCTGGCTGAGCCCAGCGGAAGGTGACAGAGTCACATCTCCCAAAGCGAACACACACACACACAAACACACACACACACACACACCTTCTCACATTGGGGAGTTCAGGGTCATAAGCAGCATCATGAATAAAATGAGGCTGTCTTAAACAGAAGGAGCTCTGTGTATGCATGTGTGTGGGTGTGTTTGTATGTGTGAGACTGTGTTTGTGTCTGCGCAGGCCCCTAACCCCCATGCCAGTTTGGATCTGTAACGACCTTCTGCTCCCAGTGCTTAAATGGCTTAAATACTTCAATTAGACCTGGGTCACAATCCTCCACCCGTTAAAGCACACCATTGCACACACAAACGCACAAACGCACATGTGGAAGTGCAGCGGGGAACAAAAAAACAAAATGGTTTCATCATCCCGCAAGGCGACCGGAGACTTTCGTCAGCATGTTCTCGTTTCGTCTGTGGTTCAAAGTGAAACTCCGCTGTAAATCATAGAGGCTCATCCGCCAAACACAGGAGCAACAATTAAACTCAACTCCCATCTTCTCTGCCAGCGTCTCCCCTGGAACTTCTCTGTCCCGCTCCCTCCTCCCACTTCCTCCTCCTCCTCTTTCCATCTCTCCCGCCGTGCTACCCTAGCGCTAACGATGCTGCCTTTTCATTAGACAGCCCCTGCTAATTAATCTCCATAGAGGAGAGTGACAGACCTCCCCTAACACACACACAGTGCATGCCAAGATATATGCAAACACACACTCTTCTTCCCCCTCTCTCACTCCCTCGTCCCACGTGGTGTTGGCAGCCCATTTCATGCTTTATCACGTCTTTTAATTGACAAACAAGCTGCTCTTTTCTCTTAGGCTGAGGTCTATATCACCCCCTCGCTCAGATGCACACACACACACAAACATACAGACACACACACACGGAAGTAAGAAGCCAAGAAAACTAGTTATCTTTTGAGATTTTGGATAAACACACACAAACACACAGATATAAATAAGCAAATGCCTCCCCACTGACATATGGCCCATGTGACTGTCAAACAGTTTTCTACTCTTTGACACATTGTTTCTGTCTCACACAGACACACACACACTAATGTCACATGAGCACTTGATGAAAGAAAAGGAGGAGGACAAGTTTCCCATAACTTTTAGTACTTCTTTAATACTTTACTATATTTCTTACCCCCACGCTTCACTGACCTGCTACAGGGGAAAGTCAATACCAGTCACGACTGACTTATTGACTAATCACATGACACCTTTGCCTCTATGAAACTCATGGAAACACCTCGTTGATTGACGATTCAAAAATAAATGTAACAAGAAGATCAATTACTCTAAATCAGCAGTGGTGAGAGTCCGGCTTAGTGCTAGTGCAAAGTTTTACAATTAAGTACATTTATTTTTGTTAGTATTTTCCACTGAAAAATACTTTAATGAGCTATTAATTGATATGTTTCACTACAATGTTGCTTTATGTATTTTTTAAGACAAATTTCAGAAGGTAAGATGTCTATTTAGATTGGGCTTTATCACTCCTCACTACCATCATTTTTCTTTTTTATCTTTCTTGGCTTTAACTCAGACTCTGAGCAGAAATCCTACATAAACATGGTGCAAACTAAACCCACACAAATTGCTTTTCACAATTTCCCAAGCTTAATACATTTTGGGACTTTCCACTTAAAACCACTCGTTCTGCTGTTCTCAGGTCACCTCCTTTTACCTCCTTTGTTTTGCTAAATAATTTATCATGAATATAATAATACAAAAATTGTTTCTACCATTAGTTACATATTTAATATTTTCAGTAAAGTAATGAATCAAATATGCACATTTACAAAAGTTTCCACTTGTACTCACTGAAGAAAAAATTCAAACCTAAACTAAGACATATTTGGTGAAACATTCTATAGAAAACAAAAACACATTTGGTGTTTAATGATTTCCTGTTTTCACTTTTACTGTCATTTGTATGAATTCATACCACAAGTTAAAAGCAGCTTCCCTTATTTTAAAGAGCTATTAGACAAACGCGAAATACAAATCTCAGAACTTTTATCTATGAGCTCAAGATTCGAGTGCGAGCAGAGGAAACTACTGAACACCATCTGAACCCTTGATCCAAAAGGTATACTTGACCTACACTTTACTCCTTTCCCCTGCACACAGTCTGTTCGACTTTGGCATCATTTCTAAAAAAGAAGCGGGACCTTTCTCATTTTTCAGGACTGAACCTGATAGAGTATTAGCCTCCTTTCACAAAAAAAGAACTAATAACAAAGGCAAGACATATAAACTGGAGAAATGGAAGGAGTGTGAAGAATTCTGCTATGACACTTGCTGACAGAGTTGTTCTGTGAAAAGATACTCACTGTCAGGTGATACTGTCTCCAGATTTCTGGACAAGCCTGAAAAAGAAAAACACACACACACTGTGTCATTAAATACCTTTTACAAAGCTTTGTAAAAAAACAACAACACTTTTTTTATACTCCACCACAATGAACTTTAAATCAAACAATCAAGATGTGATTGTAGTGCAGAATTTCAGCTTTAATTCAAGGGTTTTTAATGAAGTATTCAACAAAGTGTTTAGAAATTACAGTCACTTTTCCCCATTTTGAAAAGCTCAAAAGTAATTGGACAAACTGGCATAATAAAAAAATAAGAGAATAGTTTTATAGTAGTTAATACATAGATGGAGTCCTTATTTTTGCAGTCTGTGCTTTTAAAATCTGCAGGTCTGTCTTCAGTCCTGCCTCCCTACGCTCTCTTTTTTCAGTGACCTGACAGTAAACGTGTACTGGGGCAACTGTTATTGTGCTTTGGTGCTATGTAAATAAACCTGAACTGAAATTAAATTCAATGAATCAAGTAAGTAAAAAGCATGCTCAGCTGAACTAAGATCAGGTGAATGACTTGGCCATTGATGAATATTATTGTTAGTTAATGTCTGCATTATCCTTTGGGTCATTATCCATTTGCTGTCCAACATGTTTTGCAGCATTACGCTGAAGCTGAGCAGACAGCGCAGCCCTGTACACCTCAGAGTTCATGCTGCTACTTCTATCTGCAGTCGCTTCATCTAAAAAAAAAAAACAGTGACCCAGTTCCACTGGCAACCATACATGCCCACGTCATCCATTACGCTTCCTCCACTATGTTTGGCAGATGGTGTGGTATGCTTCAGACCATGAACTGCTTCTCTTCTTCTCAATATTTCTCTATTTCCATCATTCTAGTGCAAGTTAATCTTGGCTTCATCTGTTCAAAGAGGGTTTTTTAAAGCACTGTGCAGGCTCTTTTAGATGTTTTTTGACCTCCCTATTCTTGAGTGGAATCGATGGTTTGCACCTTGTTGAAAACCCTCTGTTATTTCCATTCATAAAGGTGTCTCTTGTGTCTAATCTATAACTTCTTTTCAAGACTGAACCAGGTTGTAGACCTGACCACTCCTAAAGTATGTGCGTAATGATTGCGTCCTTCACTTGCACTGACAACACCTTGGACCTCAGGTATCCAGTTAACAGCTACTAAAGCTCAACATTTGGAATCAACTCCATATTCTTTATCTCCTAAATTTGTTTATCACTCAATTGTCCAATTATTTTTGAGCCACTGAATATTTGGGACTATGAATAAATGCAGTTCACACTTCAGTCACATATTGATTTTTTAAAATCCACTGTGTTGGTGTAGAGAGGAAAAAATACAGATAAACTGTCCAAAAACCTGTGGACCAAACTGCATTTATACCAGTTTACTTGGACTCTGACAGTACACACAAAATCAGGACAAAACATTTTGAAAACATCAACATCAGATTTTTAAAACACAAGGGAGAGGTATGAAAGTCTAACTGGTGAGAGAAAAGACAAGAAAGACGATTCAGAGGCTGAATGGAAACTCCTGGCAGGCCACGGAGTCATTTGCTTGCCCGTCTAAGACCATAAGTCTCTTCTTGCATCTCTCTCTAGAGTCTGATCACCTTGATTTCTCAGTAACTATTTTCTATCCATGTGTCTCTCTGCAGTCAGTCGGTAAGTAAAGCAGTCAGTCGTTTTGTCCCAGTGTGGCTAAAGCATTATCTCCGGGGCTTCTCCACGCTGTTCCTTAAGCGTTCCAACATCCTTTCCAAACCGCCACCACTTCCCACTGGGAAATTGAAAATGCCGCAGGCAACAAGATTTATCTACTTACATACCTACTGAGTCAAGAGAGTGTGTGAGACAGAATGAAGGAGACAAATTCAAGCCTGTTCTGTGCAAACAGCACTGTTCAGTCACACCAAAGTTCCTCAACATATTTTGTAAAATATATAAATTACAATCCCACTAAAAAGTCACTAATTTGACCTCAAGTGTGGGTTCAAATCCCGACCTTGAAACAGCAGCCTGTGAGAACAGTAGGTACTTTTTCTGGCTTAATGTGATCTGTTCTGATTTGAATACATACAAGAACAAATATGAATTTCAACAGCTGCATCTTCCTCCACCTCTCATCTAGCTCTTTTCTTTTCTTCAACCCCCCCCCCGTTTGCTCTCTCCCTCCAGACCGCCAGGGTAGTGTGTTGTTGTCGAGGGCGACAGGCGAGGCGAGCGACACACTCGCGCTCCATCAACCGTCTGTCTTTAATGAGAGACACAGAAAGGCCCAGGGGACTGAGACCTGACTCTCTTTCTCTCTCAAACACAGACACTAATACATACAGTATAATTTGTGAGTGTAAGGAAAAGAGGAGAAAAAAAGTGATACGTTCCAAGAAAAAGGTAATTACAATGCCACACAACTTTGCACCTTTGTTTGCTGTTGGAAAACAATATGCAAAAGAGTAGAATGAGATCAATTTGAAGATCTGGATGACGAGCTGAAAGGAATGGGTTTAGAGATTGAGAGAAAGAGAGACAGAGAGAGAGCAAGAGAAAAAGAAAAAATTGGGTTATGTGTGTCCTGGCCTACACTCTCCCTCTGGTGTTCACCTGGTTACTCATCCATTACACAGAGCACAGTACATGACTGACTGACGGAGAGACAGGGCGCGAGAAGGAGAGAGAGACAGCGAGAGAGAGAGTGGGGTGTGAGGTGGAGAGACACAGACTGACTTCTTGCAGGGTTTTCCATTCTGTGGCATTAGTGTAAATGGGCAAGGTAATGAACACTGCGGCGGGATAATTGTCATTGATGGTCATTAGATTCACCCTTCAGTGCCAACACACGCACACGCACACACACACACACGCACACACGCGCACGCGCCCATAGCTGGAATATGCAGCATGGCAGAGACATAACTAAGCTGTAATTACTGAAGTGTATCAATTAATGTGAACAGCAGCGTTTGCTGACCCCTGGTCACTCATTATTACTGAAAGCGAAAAAGGGAGGGAGTGAGAGGTGGAAAAAAGGATGATAGTGGAAAGAAAAAGTGAAAAACAAACCACATTTAGTGTGATGAAGGCGGTTTTGATTTCTATGTTCAGCAGTAATTTTTATTAAAAGCCCAAGCCGCAGTATCAATCTGTGGCAGTTCCCATGTTTTATCATAGAGCAAAGTGAAGTTGTGTGTACAGTAATTCTTCATATATGCATTTTACCCCAAAACATGTTGCCTCCCTCAGCTTTAAGCATGTGTACATGCATGTGTTCAGTTTGGTCCTGTTATGCAGTTTGAGCTTCTTTGTGTCAAACTGGCTCTCTGGTTAAAACTATAAGTGTACATGTGTTTGAGCTCTGTGGTCTCTTACTTTCAGTGGAAGAAAATATTAAAGTCACAGCAAAGTGATACTTTTTGGGAAAGGCCTTTCCAGTCTCAGCTGGGCAATACATTACTTTAGTTTAGAAGAGCCTGACTGACCTGCACAGAGCCAACACCTCAACTACATATCAGCTTTACAACTAACAACGCCAGGAGTTATTGCCCAACAAAAACAACATTCACCATCGTCATGGGAAACCTTCACAGAGAAATGAAGGATTCTCATAGCTCCCATGATTTGGGAATATAATGTTCAACACTCTGAAATGCGTATAATGTTTGCATATCCACAATTCTGGATCATCTAGTGCAAGTCTGACTCTCAAGTAAAATAAAAGTGGGTGTAATACTCACGTCAGGGTAGTGTCCCTTCATGTTGCAGCGATGACAATGTCTGTTCCAGTACGAGTTCTCACTGCAGGAATCATAAAGATGCCCTGGCAGGCTACAGTTGTTGCAGTGCCTTTTGAGACAGTCACGGGCTGGGTGGCCTGGAGTCCCACAAAGAAAGCATGGCGGCAACTTCTGCACATACACACACAAAACATGGTTAGAACCTTTATGTACTTATAAAAGTGCTATATGAGCCACTATGTGGTGATCAGGACTCACTTTAGGGTCAGGACAGTTCTTGGAGAGATGTCCAAAATTGTTGCAGTTTCGGCAGTTGACGTTCTTATCAGTATAGTATCTGTTCGACACCCGCTGCACTGCTATCCTGACACCTTTTCTTTTGTTATAGATTTGAGCCTGAAAAACACAAGTTTAGTGCATTAATGGCATCACGGTGTTAGTGTAAGGATCAAGAAACTCTGTAGCCATACAGGATATATAGCCACAGGGTTTAGTGTTTGGTGTTTGGTCGATAAAGCCTCATCATTCACTTTTCTGTCAGTTGTTGGTGTTAATTACACAAGGACAAAGCAGCTGCATCAATAGTTTTACAAGATGAACTCAATATTTTTTGGCAGCTATGAGGAAAAAAACTCATGCTACTGGGTCTAACTTACTGATGTTTACATTTAATAAATATATATTTGGAGTCAGCTGTTTGTGTGGCTGCATTTTATTAAAATTAAGCAATAGGTCACCAACACTAGGCTAACTAGGATATTCTGTCAGCTTCAGTGCTTAAATGTTTGAGGCCATTTCAATACTTTTGCTACGACTGAGTCGCTAAGTTGTTGGTCGAACACACATTTTGTGCAATTTTTTTCTCTGTACACTACCACGGGAATTTCACACTAAACAATCAAGATGGGACTGAAGGGATTTTACAGAAGTATTGCTTTAACTGTTTTCACTTTCATACATAGTGCCCCAGATGCTCAAACATAATTGGACAACAGACTGAGCAGGCAGTTTCATGACCAGGTGGGGCCTGTTGTTATTCAATAATACATATGGAGCTGGTTTTACATGTTGAACTTGCATTAGGATTTTTTTTTTACCAGAACTCTTAATAATCATTTCAGTATAAAATAACACAGTTAAAACTATATGAGTAATGCAAATACTAGCTTTTATGTTTATTTATAGTTGATTTTGATAGATAGAAACCAAAAACAAAGCGGCAACAAACAGAAAGCACTAAAAAGCTGCTCATTGCCACCCACCTCCTTGTCTTTGTCTGAAACCAACCAAGTTTCACCTTCTGCATCAACATCTGGAAGAGAAGAAGAAAATACATTTTAAAACAAATTTAAGGGAGAAGACTATGCTAGGCTCTTATTTTTCTGTTATAAGGTTTATTAGTTATTCCTGAATGTAATACAAACCAACACAAAAAACCTGACATGAATTCATCAGTTACTGGGTAATGAGCACTTTAATACAAGAAAGTAAGTGAACAATTACAATTTGCAAATTTTAGAATAACAAAGGGATTGCAGTTACCAAGCATAACATGTTCACACACACAAGTCGTGAGCCATGGTTTTTAAGAGTGCCTAAAAGCAATTACAATGGATGAACATCAGAGCTGCATTCAAACGTGGGGCTTTATATGACAAATGAGTGAGGAAAAACAAGAGGAAAATATCGTTTTTGAAATCTTTTCTCACAGTAACATTAAACAACAATTGGAACAAAGATTTGATAACAACTGATAGATTCAAGTGTCTAGATCCCACCCCAGCAGGAAACCCTGAGGAATAACTTTAGTTTCCTGTAAGAGAATGGTATGCATGCACACACACACACGCACACGCAAACACACACACAGAAACTGACACAGTCGCAGCCCAGCACATCTGTATGAGAGTGGCACTAACAGCACCCTGAGGGAGGCCGCTGTATTCTCCTCAGGCCCACAGAACTGTAACTGACATCCAGAAATCGTAACATACACACAAACATACGCACAGAAACACACAGACATGTGTATTCGGCATAAATTATGTTCTGATAAGCAATGACCCACACAAGCTGGCGTGTTTTCACACACACACATAAAGTCACACACATCCGTCGACCCCTGCGATTTGCTGGTTGACAGTCTTTAGCTTTTAGACAAATATACAGCCTTGAGCCATAATCAAATATTCCACACTCCTTTTTCACCACTCTCGTTTGTTCTTTCTTTTACTGACTCTATCCAGCCCCTTATCGCCATTCTGCTCAGCCCTCCCTTCCTTTGCTTTTGCTCTCTCTCTCGTTGTTTTCTACCTCTCTTCCCCCCCCCCCACCTTTCCTCCCCGGGTGAGCGACTACGGAGGGAGGTTATCACCTCTCTTCCCTGTCAAACAAATTAAAATGGCTGCTGTTTGGATGGGGCTTCTTTCTGCCACGACCTTCACCTCCAAAAAAAACAAAAACAAGCAAACAAAAAACCAATGCAAGCAACCTAATGTCATCACATAGGTAAGCTTGAAATTTTGACTCAAAATCACCTGATGGTCCTCCCATAGCTGATAAATTTGGAGAACGACCTGTAAAGATGTTGGTATTACCTTATACCTATCATCTCTAAAAGGAAAAATTACCCCAACAGACAGATGTTGTATTGCATCTTCTTGCTATATATTCATGATGCAGTGATCAAATGTCTATAAGGTCTATAGCAAAGTGAACGGAAATAATTTAATTTAGGATGAAAAAGAAATAACTCAGGTGAAAATGGAGAAAGGAGCAGGCAGAAGCAAATCAGAAAGTTAATTAACTGAACTGACACGCCTGCTAAAATTGAATGATAATGCATCAGTTTCCCTTTTTAGGGCTTTTTTTCTCCTTAAATTACGCAGATATCATCCACCATCATAGATGATTCCCAAAAAGTTGATTCTGTTCATCTGGACGTAGCCTTTTCAGAGGGTGAAATGTTTTGTTAGGCATCCAAGTGACTTCTTCAGTCTCAGATGACTGCAGGCTTCTCCAGCCTTATAAATGGTACATTTGCATAATGACTGAAACCAACACCACTGACAAAGAATGGGCTGTCAGGTCAGTTTCTTGATCATTAATATATAAATTGTCATGACTACAGATCGCCAAATACTGATCAATGAACACAGATCAATGGCCATGAGTATGATTCACAGAGTTGGGTAATGGCTGCAATCACAGCACTGAAAGATTGTGAAAGATGTAGGCCTCCTTCTCAATTAAGAGATGGTCTTTCCTTTTAAAATAAACGGCCACCTTGTCTCCCCGCAGCATTCCTCCCTGTGCAGGATGTGTACATGCTCATCATTGAAAGAGTGTCCACTGGCTTGTAGGTGTGAACAGATTGCGGAGTCCTGGCCTTACAAGTTAGCTCTTCTATGTTGTGCCATCCGCTTAGCTGCAGAAAGTCTTTCCCAAAAGTCTTCAAAATGTTGGGGTCATCAAAATGTTGATGACCCCCAAGACTGTAAGATAAATGTGAGACAAGTCTTTGTGTTCTTTTTGGTTAGCATTGGTTTTGTCCTCAGAAATCACCAGTGTATGCCATCTTTTCTTAGTCTCTTTGTGATTATTGAATTGTGAACTTTGACTTTAACTGAGGTAACTGAGACGTGTAGTTCTTTAAATATTGTTCTGGGTTCTTTTGTGACCTTTTTGATGAGTCGTTGATGTGTTATTGGAGTAATTTTGGAACACCGGACACCCCTTGGGAAAGTTCGCCACTGTTCCATGTTCTCCCCATTTGTGGATAATGGCTCTGTGGTTCTCCCAAAACCTCAGAAATGGCTCTGTAAACCTTTCCAGAATGATCGATGCCAATGACTTTGTTTTTCAGATGTTTTTAAGTTTAGATCATGCCATAATGTGTTGCTTTTTAACATCTTTTAGCCTATTTCACTTTGTCAGACAGATTCTATTTAAATGACTTTTTGATTCAACAGATCTAGCAGTGATCAGGGCTGAGCGTGGCTAGTTTTCCAAAAAGCGTGGTTAATCACATTAAATTTGTGATTTGGCAAGTGGGCAATTACTTTTTATGATAAGGCCAGGTAGGTTTAGATAGCTCCTTTCCCATAATAAATAAAATAATCATTCAAAAACTGCATTTTATTTTACTCAGGTTATCTTTGTCCAATAATAAAATTTGTTTAATGGTCTGAAACATTTAAATCAAGAAGGGGACAAAAACATTTTCCCCATATAGTAACCTTATTCATTGGTTAGCTGTTTTAACTATAAATACAATGACAAAGCCCAAAGTAATGCCTAATATTAAACTGTCTGAATAAAACAATTTTTAAGACATCAAGTAAAAAACTAAATAAAGGCTCATCCTGAAAAAGCTAGAAGATACCATTTTTATTCTAATTTATCAATTTCACAGAATAGCGTTTCTATCAGTTAATCAATGAATCCACAAAACTATTTCAGCTCTGCTGGGGGTGGGGAAAGTACAGCGACAGATGACTGTTTAATCTTCTGGTTTGCTTTTGTATGTTCACTTCAGGTTTTGAGTATTTACATTTATTATGTATGTAAGCTGTATCACATTGTCTCTGTCTATGCACATCACTTTGAAGTAACTTATATTAAACTGTAGTAGTTTAGGGTGGGTGTGATGGTGGTGGTGGGGTGTACTGATCTAAGTGTGAGCATACTGGGGGGCCTCTGTATGAAGAGCGCATGTGTGTCACCGGTATCCAGCAGTCAATGGGGGGAAAAAAAGGCAGGGGTGAAAGGTGCGTGCATGTGTGTGGTGTGTGTGTGCATGTGTGTGAGCAGGCGTTAGTGACTCAACGAAAGTCATTCCCAAAGCACCTCCCGGGGGGACTCCCCAAATAAAGAGCAGGAAGCTTTCCCTTAATCTAACCCCCCATCCACACACCCCAGCCCGACGCCCCCAACTCGATGCCCCCACCTCACCAACACAACACACCAAATAAAGGGTGAAGCTCTTTGTCACGGCCGAGGAATCAAACACATGGGTGGAGGGGTGCTGGAGAGGAGAGGAAAGAAGAAGGAGGGGGGCTGTACACAGGGTAAAAATATGCTAATCAACCTTGAGGCCCTGTTCAATACCAAACCCTCGTTCCATCGTGGCCCAGCAGATCTGAAGGAGTCTGGAGCTCAAAAAGCAGATGGCAGCGACATCACCGAGCAGCTGAACGCACTCAAGAGAGGCCTCCGCCATGTTGACTGCAACTGTTCAATTTGAGCAGATCTAATGGCAAAGCATTCCTTACAGCCATCTTAGTGGTCTAAACCCAAATATCCTGAAGAGAGAAATGGTTGTTTAATGTTAAGAGCGCCAAGTGGTGCTCAAGTCATCTGCTATGACTCTCTGAAGCAGCTCACTGACAGCGTTTACTGAGGGTTCCAAAGACTTAGATTCTGCAGGACATCTCGTACATTATCTCATCACTCCATCGTCACGGGAAATGCAACACAATGACATGGAAGAGGGGGAGAAACAGAGGGAGAGATTGATCAGGGGAGAGAAGGCAACAGATGCTATCTGTCTGTCTCATAGGTACCCTGATTACTAGAAGATGAGGAGGAGAGGGGAGGAGGCTGCGTTCCTGTTCATCAGAGTCGGCAGAACAAAACAAAAGGGGTGGGGGGGATGTATGTGTGTGAATGCTTTAAATCTGTCTCTTCTACCAGTGAGAACAGAACGGAAGTGTACATGTGGCTAATGAACCATGAACACCCAGCTCTCCTGGGGTGACGTGCACACACACACATGGGATGAGGCCCAGACAGGATGGTTTAAGTCTGGTAAACCAAGGACAGCACTGAGAACATCAACGACACAATCAACTGCAATTCTAACCAGTTACCAGTTTCCTAAATTGTGTGTGTGTGTGTGTGTGTGTGTGTGTGTGTGTGTGTGTGTGCATTCATGAGTGTGTCATATACAAGCTGTTCTCCCCTCTGTCCCAGCAACATCAAAGGCTTCAATGGATCTGCCTTACCCCAGTCTTTTTCCCTGTCCCGACACTTAAACAGGCATCCCAAGCCAGCCCGCCCATTATACAAGCTGCTGACCAGACCCATTAATACACACGCACACACAGGCACCGTCTCACACACAGACACACACACACACACGCACGCACACACACACCCACACCCACAAAGGGAATGTGTAAGAGGTCTTGCCCCCACCCCCTCCCAAAATGGAGGTTATGTTTGATACCAAAGCGACAGGGCTGGATTAGCAACACTATACATGACAATGGTGAGGGTGGGTGGGAGTGTGCATGCTCTAAGTGTGTGTGTGTGTGTGTGTGTGAGTGTGTACAAGAAAGTGTTTCCTTTGTGACATCACCCTTGCCCTACAGCCTTCCCTTCTGTCCAACAGACATCTACAGAGCACCACATTTTTAACTCCTCTCTTTAATTTGAGAGAAAAGTCTGACCAAGCCCGTAAAACACAACAGAAGATTGGCGGAGATTTTTATTACTATGACTAGCGGATACAGTGCTGTGGAAACCCAGCATCGCAGAAAGAAAAGTATCAGAGTCGATGTCTTCACTCCATACTGTGACATATTTTTGAACCAACATGCTGTCCTGAAACCCAAGCTAGCTGCATGTTGCTAGCAAAGCTAGCAACTGTATGTATTCAAAACTCTCCACGAATAAATAAACAATTCACAGTTGTTGGACTGACAGTAGCCTTTTGGAAAATTTTAATCATATTGTCATAAACCCCAGTGTGCAGATGTTTGGCACGTAGGGAGTAGATAAACAGCTGTACAACCACACTACTTACTTCAAATTCCTTTTTTCCAATCTCTACTTATCTCTCTGTTAGAGAGAGGTGGTTTCCATCCAAATGTAGCGCAAATGTTTCCACCCACTAACATTTTTAGATAAACAGCTGGTGGCACCAATTCTCCAGTCTCGCAGCGCAGAAGAAGAGGGTACGCCACATGAGATGTTTTGGCTCAAAAGCACAAGTGTAATAATTATGTGAATGGTGACTGGATTCAGTTCAGGTATTTTCAGGTTCCTGGTGGTTTACATGTTGGCCTAACAAGAGTAGGAAATTAATTTACACATAGGACCACACAAGCATCTGGGACTGATTGGTGCGGCGCTCCATAAGACTCCCAGTTTGGGTACTGCCTACTCCTGACAAGGTCATTTCGTTAAACTGAAGTTTGATGAAGTTGTGCTTTTCTTGCCATTACCAGTTGAAACCAGCTGTGACATCATGACGTAAAAATGATATTATTTGTGCTGTGTTTTGTTTTTTTTACAGTACTGTTCACAACTGCACTATCCTCAATGATTTGAATCACCTCAGCCAATTTGTAAAATACTTTTTTGTAAATTAAAAACAAAACAATGTATATATGTGGATATAAACATACCTAGAGCCCGAAAAAACGTGAATGCTGATGCTCTGTGGCAAATATTTGCATCATTTACAAAAGGGATTTACTGCAATCTGTCTGGAATGAAAGAAAAACATTCTTGAGGGTTATGAAAACCTTTTTTTCATGATTAGATTCTTAAGGCAAGAAAGAAAATCTCATGGCAAACAAAGTTTCATTTCAGGCTTATAATAGTTTACAAGACAAGAGATATTTGGGGATATTTCAGTTTGTGTTCTTTTCCCTGGTATTAACTGGGCAATATAAAGCAACTTATGAATATCAATGTTATGAGAACAATAAGACTGTATATGCACATTTAAATCTGACACCTGTTCACTCCTTATGTAGAAAACGATTCAAGCTTTGAGTACTGCCATCTTTATGAGAAACATATGAGGATGTTTAATTTCTAGACTTTATTTACATTATTTAACAACTAGGGTGTCTTTGTTTTTACCTCAAGAGAATCAAGTCTGTCTGCCTCCGTAAAAAAAAATCACATAGGAGGGTTTGCTTTATATGTCTGTGGGTGAATTTCATCTATGCTATGGTGGCAAACCAGCAAGTCAAAAAGGTTTAGAAGTTTGTAGCTGAAATTGAATCCAAGGTTAAAGATGGGTGTCATCAACTGAGAGCCGCACCTGGTCCATATACGGATCTTTAAAATTGACCCACACGTGCCTGTAATTTTACAAATATTCCTTCTGTCAGTTCAACAGGCAAAGGCAAACTGTGCTACTCTGTCACTTTACCACCGCCCAGGTGGCATACTGATATACTTGCAAGATAAAGCACAGAAGTGCATAGAAAACTCTTATTTTTAGTGTAATTAATAAGAAAAACAATGGAATACAAAAATATCTTTTAAAAAATAAAATATTTCTTTCATGCTCGTGATGATGTTTTTGGCAGTATGACATGTCTTATGTCATACTGCCAAAAACATCATGGACTCAAAGCGTAACTCAAGAGAACATTATATCAAATACTATAAGTTATATTAGCTTTATTTCAAAAATTGTGGTCATGACCACAGAACCTAAAGAAACCAGCGACTGTAATGGTTTTGACCCTCGGCCAGATGATCAAAGGCAGCAGATTTTAAAAAACGCCAAAGAGACAGATTTTTTACACATCTGCTTGGGTGGTCAAACTATTTCTTTCTGCTACAAGATTCTGGAAAACAGCCCAGAAAGCGTTCATTAGCCTCACTTTAATCAAACAGGATGAAATTACTATCAAAGACAATGTTTAAAACTAGAACCAAAATGATTTTCCACTAATTTTTTGCCATTTCGGTGAAAAACCGAAGACGGATGCCATCACCGTGGTCCCTGTTGAATCTGCCTTATGTTCAGCAAACACATATTTCAACACAGCCCGTCTGATTATCTGATATATCCACCACCCCCTCCTCCGTGACACATCGAGCGCTCACCCCCTGCCAGCCTGTGCCACCTCCTCCCCTCCTCTTCACCCTCTTCCACGCCATGTTGGCAGCCAGGGCAGGGCAGGTGGCCAAACCTGTCAGTCAAAGTACCATCGCCACGCAGCAGCACCACAGACACCAATTACCACACAGCAGGGGCGCGGCCTGGCAACCGCATGGCAACCACATGGTCCAATCAGGGTACACAACAACGGGGACCAGAGAAGGCCAAGAAAAGTGAACGAGGCTGTGTGCCCCCAGTGTGCCTGTGTACGTGTTTTCGAGTTATCCAAAACTGAGCCAAAACGTGTCCGGGACTGACAGGAGACACGTAGTCACTGTGTCTTTTTAATATCCGTTAGCTGCCTCTTTAGCGCAGATTTTCAATTCAAACTAGAAATTATCTCCATCAATCTGCTGATAACCAGAGTGGCTCTTATTAAAGACACAGTCCTGACTTGTACCATCATATCGTCACCGATGATTCAAAAAAGGAGGCTGAATTGAAAATTGACTCATTTAACTGCCATAAATATGCTTGGATGGCTGGTGCTGATGACACATTACATGACAATTAAAAAAAAAAAAAGAAGTTACAACTCATATTTTTTACATAACACTGTTACTATCACAATGATTTGTTCATGTCTCAGTATCGGATTAGATCATTGTCTGGGACTTTAACAGCCGTGAACTTGGGAGATTATAGACTGATTTAAAGCTACAGCAGCACTTTTTTTTGGCTGTTAAGAACAAAAAAACACATAAATCAAGAGATGGAGCAGTCTAGAAGAATTATTCTGAATAACTGTATTTTTATAGACACTATAAGTGGAACAAATGCATATGTATTCATAAAAATGTAAGCTTCATACCAAACAGATTTATTAAAAGATTGCAGTCTGACAAGCCAGTCAAATGTTTTTTGCCCATTAACTAATTGTTTGACATTTTTTTAATGAAGCTTTACAGTTACGCCTCTAAATGGTAAAGCCATGTAAATAAACAATGACTACACTGCAAAGTGTTGGCAGTGCCCAACCAACACTCCAAAATCCCAAAATTTTCCAACTTTAAAGTTTAATCCTTTGTGCTTATATAATTGCCTGAATGCAAAAAAGATTCAGCTTCATTAAAGCTACCCATAAGTTAAAAAAAAAAAAAAAAAATCAGGATGGAGTTTCCCTAAATCAGCGTTGTGGTAGAGCAGACTATAGTCAACAAGTATTTCATGGCTAAAGTCGTACTTGTGTAAGCCGACGCAAAATGTCAAAAACATTACACAAAAAAAAATATCTGACCAAATTATTCATGGTGCCCCTTTTGTCTTCTGTGGCACAACACGCATCGTCTGTGAGGGGCAAATATATTTTAATAAAACCAGTGAGTTGCAACCTCAATTTCATTTTGATGAATTTCCTCCTGCGGGAGTGAGCCAGGCAGTGGGCGGGAGGGTGGAAAGGCGAGAGAAGAAGCGGGGTGATGGGGGCTGGGAGGCAGATAGAATTTTCATGATTGTTATTTTTGTTATTATACAGAAAGGGGGGGAGTGGGTGGGGTGGGGTGGTGGTTGATAAACGGCGTTGGTTAATCTGAGCCATTCTGCGGAGCGCTCCATTATCGGGCAGGTTGGGCACGTCGAGGGGGTTATTTTTCCGAGGGATCTTTGGCCCCGGTAATTAAGCTCCATTCACCAGGCCCTGTTCCCCAAATTAAAAATTTGTCATTAAGTGGAATTCACCATAATGCCTTTTTATCTGCCGGCGCTTCAGCATGTGTGCATGGATGGGTGTGTGTGTGTGTGCGTGTGTGTAGGAGGGACAACAGCAGAGGGCAGCCAATAAGGGGTTACACTCTGGTCTCATGCACATACAAGCACATACATGAATACTCACACACACTTTGAGAAGAAATGGCAAATTAAAAAAAAAGGAAAAAAAAAGAGAAATAATCCTGGACAGCAGTGTGTGTGTGTGTGTGTGTTCGTTTGCAAGTGGAAGCGCGCGCACACACACACACACACACACACACCAACAAAGAAACCCTTTCAATCCTTCAAATCCACAGCCTTTAGGGTAATTAAATAATAGTGCTTTAAAGTTTTAATTTAGATCTGGCTTTTTCCTTCCTCCTCCTAGTGTATGCCGCACAGCCCTCCCTCTCTTACACACACCCAAAACGGCCCGTCACTGCTGTGGTTGTAGACTTCAACCAGCAAGATAGCCCCTCGATCGGCAGGGTACATTGGAGGGAGTGAATGATTGAAGAGCAGAATCTTTGTCTCTATAGACTTTATAAAACAATACAATTATTAGTCTTTAATTAGAGCAGCCCCTCTGTGGACCAGGGGACAGACAAAGAACAATAGAGGATTAGAAAGGGAGTGCCTAATATGGCTCTTTTATCACTTCACTCAAATATAGCTGCAACCAGCTGTCCTATGCACCTGGTAGGCAGAAGTTAGAAGTTAGATTCTGGTGCAGAAGGGAGTAAAACTACATCACCTATTTCAAACTAAAAAGACCTATTTTTGATCTCAAATGATCTACAAATCAGTAACTGTCAACAACATATTGCAACATACATAAATATAGGGATGGCCTGGTTGTGGCCTAAGACTTTAAGGATCCATCACATAGCATCTCCAGGCTCATACTGGACCTCTAGATGTCTGTCACTGTTCAATGGTTTAGTCTGAAAAAGTAAAAATGACTTAACCATACAATTCTTCTCGCTATTTATTGAGTCAAACTAACAATTATGGAACCATATCAAATAAACAGCTTGAGTTTTCTTTATTTTAAACTACATAAAAGACAGACTGAAAGTGGGAAATGAATTATCAGAACCAAAACCGACAAAGGGGTGCAAACTCAAACTCTGATTAACAATGATAGAACTGAGTACTTGCAATATGAAAAAACACAACACAAACAGGACCTTTGATTTCATGTGATGTGGTTGAAAATGTAAAAAGCAGGCTTTTTTTTTTTTTTTTGGGCTTTACACGACTCAAAAACCCTGCCACTGTCCTCCTCCCTCCTCTTCTTATCAGAGATACATGGATACTCCCCTGACACGTGACTAATATTCCACAATCTTGTGAATGCCACCAGAGAGTATAGGTTAAGAAACAGGGCCCTAAATGAACATCTTGAGGTGGGAGGGGGGCTGAAAGAAGAGGAAGAGCAGAGGAGGTGGAGGTGGAGGAGGCTGAAATGGAGGAGGAAAAAAAAAGAAAAAACAGGAAGATAGGAAGAGGAGGGGGCGGACAGATGGCAGAGGTTATGCCTGGCTGAAAGGGGCAAGACGGGAGGAGGCTATTCAGGATCTGTGTGCGTGCAAAGAGAGGAAACACCATGCCCTCACTTCCCACATGCAGAAGTCATTCTTAAGAAATCCCCTCCACCTCAATCTCAACTCACACCCTCTTTTATTTACTTTCCCATAATTCCTCATTTGTAGACCTCTAAAAGGCATCAGATGAGTTTCAATAAATGTCTGAGCCCCTTTCCTTTACCATCAGCCCGATTGCCTGGCTAAGCTGATTCCATATTGGCTTCAGACTTGGTGATGAACAAAATAATTACATTTTCCAGCATCTGATTGACAGACTAGACGGGTTAAGGTAAACTACAGATAGAGCTGAACAACAACATGCTGTCAAAATCTCCAAGTGCGTCTGTGTGTCTCTCCAAAATACAGCGAATGGAGGAATGGCAGACTGGCAGGGGGGCGAGTGCAGAGAGATAGGGGGTCTTATTTACTGTCGTTTAATTCGCTCCCCTCTTTTCCATCCATCCCTTGGT
Organism: Haplochromis burtoni; assembly: GCF_018398535.1. Lineage (NCBI taxonomy): Eukaryota > Metazoa > Chordata > Actinopteri > Cichliformes > Cichlidae > Haplochromis > Haplochromis burtoni. Next base: position 1,737,714 of record NW_024582471.1, read on the forward strand.
TTTTCTGACAGGTAATAAAAAGCAGGAGCTTCCTTGACAAGCCCATTTGAATTTGGATTGAATAATATAACTGTAGGGTTTCCCACATAACGCTCTGTCCAAGCGTGC
>NW_024582471.1:1739039-1764348 GCF_018398535.1 Haplochromis burtoni
TCTTTCCTCTGATTACAAACAATAATACAAATTCTTCATGAAAGCCAAAATCTGTGAATGCTAGAGAAAGATTTCTTTTATCATCCAGCTAGACAAAAAGTAGTGGTATCAGTTATTTTAAAGTGCCTCTAAATCTGCAACATGATGGGAAACTTAACAATCAAAGTTCTTCTACAATCTAGATTTCATACTATTTTTTTTTTTATTTGCTGTTCTTGACAGTTATTATCTTTTAATTGAGTAATCAGAGAAATTCAGAAGCCTGGCTTTGATTAAAGTGTAATTTTGGCAGGATTACTTGTACCAGTTGGCTGAAACAACTAAAGCAGAGAGTAATGTGACTTTTGCATCAGCTCCACTTAAATTTTAACTTAATTTAAGATTGTTTAAATCTTGCTCTGAGAAAAACCTACATTAATGGAGACAAGAATGACTGAATGCTGTGAAATGTGAATACTCAAAGGATAAAAGTCCTTGAGCTGCTGGAAACCCCGAGGACATTCCAGCTGATCCGCAGGGAAAAATGGGGGGGGGGAAAAAGCTACATCAGTATGTCGGCTGCGTTAAAACCCAAAGGCTTTTTGATCCTCAACCAAAACCTTTAAAAGTTTGTAAAGCCCAGCTCAAAGGTGCATCCACACACACTTAGACACACAAAACTAGTATCACATTAAGGGTGTGATGAACTCTGCATGTTGTCTGGAAGCCTGTGCCGAAATATCAATGACTAAACTCCCCAACGAGTCGGTAACTATCTCCTTCGCTCTTGATTTTATCCCCAATAATTAATTTTCTCTCCCAACGCCGACTTCGGCTTTATCGGTCGCTCGCCGCCAGAATCTCAGCATTTCATTTAACCATAATCCCCCGGATAAAGGGGCGGCCTAGGTGTGCAAATGCACAGGCATGCGTGTGCGCAGGAGCACACGCACAGGCAAAGGCTTAAACTTCACAGACACAAACCAGTTACACATGTGTGCAAGGAGAGTTAATCATACAATACTGAGGAAATTTGATAAATCACACATTTAGACACATTAAACCTCTTTACAGGAAGTCTGAATGTAGACTGGGGGACATAGTGTCCACTGCTAGCCGTGAAAACACCAAAATACATCCTGGATAGAAACTGGATTAACTCAGGAAAAGCCTGCAACCTGGCATAGCAACAGCCCCGTAACCAGGGCTTGGTCTTGTTATACGGAAGCATGGCTGGGAATGGGAGTGGAGGAATAAAGAGATGAGATGGATGGAGTGAAGGAGGGTGGAGCTGAAGGGTTAAGGGAAGAAAAGCAGATTGTGATATGGATGTACGCTTGTCCTTAGCATACGCTTGCTGTAGCCATCTGTAGTAGATCATGTTGATATATTATGTTGCCTTTATGAAGTTATGGAAATCTTGGTTGGTCACAACATTTGAGTTAGAGACAGCGACCATTTTTCTGCATTGTTTGCATAAGGAATGCAAGTCCATTTTAGTCTTTCAAAAGAGATGTGACCAAAGAGGCATGACATATCCTGCCAGTTAAATACACAATGTTTCAGTGTGTCTGAGAACATCGGCCACGAACTACAAAAAAAAAAAAAATTTAAAAGGAAGAAAATGACTGGATAATTTCTTAGATTTAGAGAGCTTTTTCCCTTTACATTTATTTTATCCCACACAGAACAAACACTGATTTTTTTTTCTATTTTCTCATGGTATTCCCCCCCCCCCCCTCATGACAACTGCTTAAGCATTTAACGTGTTCCTTAACACCTATATCCTGGTATTTAAGGGCCGATTAACTAGCAGACTCTCAGATACTAATGGGACTCCTAATTAGTGCTTTATTGAAGGCAGGTGTGATGGAAAGGTCAACTAGTTAAGCTTACATATGTTATAAACATGCAGAGGGCACTTCCATCGATATGCAGCAATCCAAGAACGTACAAGTCAATCAATGAGGGAAACAAAGGCCAAAGAAATCTGCAGAAGAGAGAAGGTGAGTAGGAAAGAAACAAAAAAGCAAAGAAGATGAGGGAAGGGTTAGACTGACTGAAATTAGTGAGTGCCAGCTAGGCCAGACCAGGCCCAGCTGGTCTCTGTCTGACGAGTGCCTTAATTAAGAGACATGGGGAGAAGCCTTGGAATGGCCACATACACACTGCCAGGAGCCTCTGGAGAGGAAACTGCTAAACAGGCACACTTGTGTGTCTGTGTGGTACACTGCCAAGAGTCTCTCTCTCACACACACACACACACACACACACCCTCTGGGACCTTGTGAAAAACATTGCCTTGCTATTATTAGGCAACCCTTTGCATACCGAAGCAAGTGTACAAACCCTAAATGAGGTGTATTTGTGTGTTTGGGGTTCTCCCTCTTATCCTGTTGACTGTTAAACTGAACTTATGATTTCAAAACAGACAGCTCCCCTCTTTGCTGGCGCCGGAGCTCTGAGAAGTAGTAGAGGTGAACCAGAAAGTGAGTACCCCCCCCCCAAAAAAAAGGGGGGGGGGGGGGGGCTAAAAATGAAGCGAGAGGAGACGGGGTGATTTTGTGGATCCATGACTGCCTTTACGCCCCCCCTCACCCTTCCATCGCTCAGTCCTCTTCCTCCTGTTCCTCAGCCCAAAAACGTATTAATATTAATACATATCCCTCAAACCCCGTTCCCTCAATTCCACCATCCAAAAAAAGAAAGAAAAAAATCATCACCCTAGGCTACCAGTTAATAAAGCCCTCTCGACAACCCCTCCTAGCCCAAAAACCAAGGAAAGACAATAAAGGGAAAGTTCTCGGGTCAAATAAAAGAATAGAAATTAATACAGTCCCACGGGACCTCCCTCTGTCCCACTGTCACCCCCCACAATAATTTGATTTCTTATTAAGTGATTGCTTAATTATAATGATTATTATTGGTAATTGTAATTGACATTTTTTTCCTCTCTGCTAGTCTCCTCTGTGTCCCTTCCCTCCCAGTCCTTCATTTAAAGGATGAGACAGTTTGTGAAAACGGACACATTTTGTGTAACTACTTGACCAAAAGCTACAGTTACAGGACCAAGCGGACTGCAAGGACAAACAATGCAGGATTAAGGTGTTGAGGCCTAGAAGTTTTATTTAATCAGACTTGAGTGGGTGTCTGTGTGCGTGTGTGTTTCTGTTGTGTATTTGTCAAGGTGTCTTACACTGTAGCTTCAGGGCACTGTGTCTGCTGCAGGTCTCCGTAGGAAGAAAAAAAAGAAAAAAAGATCCTTGCTCTCAGTGGGATATCCTGGTTAAATAAAGGTTCAAGTAGAAGACAGGGATTCCCTATTCAATCCACCCACCACCCCACCCACACAGACACACACATACATACGCATTAAACTACAGTAGGGACCCCCTTGGTCTCCAGTTTATTACCCCTTCCTCCAGGCCACAGTTACCGCAAGCAGCCGGTTGTGTGCTATTGCTAAAAGAAGCCCCTCTCATGCAATGTTACATCTCACGCTCAAAAAGACAAAAATCCCAAACCACGGTTCATCAGCGGCAGCTAAAAAAAAAAAAGCAAAGCGTTGAAAACCATTTCATTTAATGTCACATTCTCTCTCTATTCGGAACTAAAGATGGTGAAACTTCGTTCCAGTGGGCCATGGCACGGTTATTGGGCTCACCTCAGGCGTGGTGAGGCTGACACACACTTTTCTCTTTAGATGCGCACACCTTCACACTCCAACACACACACACACACACACACACACACAACCTGGCATCGCACCTTCACTTTCGCTCTCAAACGTCCTCTCATTTCTACAATACGACATATTAAAAACAAAACAACCACATTTCATAAAAAAAATATCTCAAATCAAACTAAAATGGGTGAAAAAATAAAACAAATTTAAACCATCTCAAATTCGGGAATCAAAATGCCACTCCCTGACCGACAGATGGTGGCTGTGCAAAGGTTTCTGTAAATGTAGCCAAAATGTTTTCTCCTAGATTATATTCAAATGCTGCCCCTCACTCACGCTGAAGAACAAACAGCCACATTAATACAAATGAGCACCTGGACCCGCAACCGCAGATGTCTGTGGGTGTTTTTGAGTCAAAGTTTCCAGGAAAAAAAATAGCAAAATTTTCATAGATTATTTTGACAAAGATTACTTTCAGACAGGATGGCTTGTTCTGTCCAGATGCAGATAAAAGCGGTATAAATAAACTCCAGATATCTGCACACAAAAAAAGACACTCTGCAGTAGAAGCAGCACAGCTGAAATTAAAACGTGTCCGTGATAACTAAAAGCAGGGGCAGTATTTTGACCGTAATTCTGCAATTTGAATAACAGTAGATGCAGAAAATGTTGCAAAATATAAAACATTAAAAAAAAAACTATTATCGCTACAGTTTCAAAATACATTTTAATAAGAAAATAAATGTGATTATGTCACATACATAAACTATAAATCTAACATTTAAATGAATTTCAAAATCAATCCATCATGACATTGCGACAACTCATATTTGGCTCAGACTTAAAGCTTCATATGAACAGTTTCAAGTGCAGCTGACGTGCTGGAAATCTGAAAACGGCTCGTGAGACAAAAATTTGCTTTCGTTTTTCCTAAAAATAATGGCATTTGAACCAGATTCGCAGCTTTGTACAGAGCCACATCAGGTCACGACTTATGTGGGAAGGTTCAACAGCAGAACCATCAGCTACACACAGACGGGGCTGACAGACAGCGCTGGATATCAGTTTGTGCAGACAGAAATCCGGCCGTGTTCGAGCCACTCTGAGATCTTAGCCTGGAGACAAACCGTTCCTGACAGACCGACACCGTGGCCGATGCTTTTCAAGGCCTGTCTCATCCACTTTGGCTTCTACCGCTCTCATCTCTCTCTACCTCTGTCTGATGCTGAGCTCTACTACCTGTCCGTCCACCACGATTTTTTAGATATAGACTCGAGTGGTGCTTCACAATTTCTACTTCCTCTATCCTGTTCTTTGTCACATATGTAAGCAATTATTTTACTCAATTTTCTTTATGAAACCATTTGACAAAAGACGTCCTGAAGCTAAGTTAGAAGAAGGAAGAATTCAGCTGTGCTGATTTTCTAATATTTAAAGTACAATTGAACAGAAGAACACAAACACGAAATCCAACGATGATAAGTTTCTATCTCTGAGTCTGCAGGAACAGCATGAGGATTATCCTGCACTATATTTCACAATAATAAATAACACAAGCTAACAAGTTGCACTGTGTACAGTGCAAAGCATGTCCAAAAATGCTGCAAGGGGCTAAATAATAAAATCTTTAATGAGTCTACACAACATAAATACATCTTAATAAGCAAAAGATGAGCAGTAAATGCTCAATTAATTTTAACAAAATATGGAATACTCAATAAGGAGATTTTTCTTTTTTGCATTACAAAAACCTTCTGTTTCATTTACTCGATTGCAAATGTCATTACATTTCAAAGGCCGCTGGCATCAAAATGATTGTTCAATCAAAAGCTTTTTTTTTTTTTTTTAGATATGAAGGCACCGGTCATTCAACTGAATTTCCACCATTTATTTTGCATGCGCTAATATTAGGCCTACACTGTAGTCTCATCTAATTTGCATATCCTCTGAAAAAAAGAAAAAGAAAAAAGGATAATACAAGTCAAACTATGGCACAGTGATTTCATGGTGTGTGTGTGTGTGCCTGTTCAAACACACTGTGTGGTAGCGTGGGTGTGGCGTTACACCTCGTGTGGCACTGGGCAGCCAAGATAAGAGCTGATCCTATCCATGTCTCCCTTCTGCAGCGCCTGCCCGCCCACCCACACACCCACACGTGCGCGCGCACACACACGCACACCTACTGCACTACCCAACGTGCCATTGTAATCTCATTTTACAATCCCGATGCCCTGTACATAAACGTGCACTCTCACACATAATCGGAGCAAAAAGAAAATACACACAGCTAAATCCGCATTTCACTTTGTGCGTACACTGGCATGCAACTTTAGAGTACACAGATGCTGCAATAAGCAGCAGAAGAAAGCTTTAGGCCTAAAGTAGTGTGGCTCATTCACACATATCTAAAGCTGAAAACATTTGTGCAACTACTTTCCACAAATAAATCTGAGTATGGAACAGCCTCTCAGGACTATAAAAGATGGCACACAGAAAATGATGAAGGAAGAAGAAGAGAGAAGTGAACAGACTTACCTCGCTTTTCTCTGAGTCAGAGTTAACCATTACATACAAACACTCACTTCTCTCTAATTCACCAAGACTTTCAGTGAAACACACACATTGACACACACACATTCATGCTCACTCTGATGTGATCGGCCACCCTGATAGCAAGCCAGAGCTGACTCTAAGCCTCAAACAAAGTTTGGTGTGCACTGACCAAGATCGAGGGGACAAAAAAAAAAAGCGAAGAGGAGAGAGCTGGGGGTGGGAGGAGAGGGGGGTGGGGGGGGAGTGTGACCATAGAGTGAAGTTTAACCACTTACAATTCAAGTTTAGCTTCAGCACACCCCGCCTACACCGCAGATTCATTCACGGGGAAGTAGACGCACACCTCTTCGGGTGGGAAAGGCACTGAGCTGGATTTTGGGAAGACCTGTTTTCGCTCTCTTGTTCCGTCTGGTTGCTGCTGCATAGCTGCCGGACAGGCGGACGGCCCTCGCTCACCCTCCTTCTCTCAACTATCTTTTCTCTCTCTCTCTCTCTTTTTTTTTTGTTTTACCTATTCGTTGTCCTTACAGATCCACCCAGCAGGACCCGCTACTAACAGCTAGGTGACAGATAGCCACTCAGACTGTGTGTGCATGTGTGTTCACGTTCTTGATTAAAAAAATTATTTAAAAAAAAAACTTATCTCAAGGGGTGAGAAAAGATTAGATTGTAAAAGTATGTGAACAAGTGACAACATGAAGGCGGAAGAGGGAGAGAAAGAGGATGAACAGATTAAATTTCTGCAGGCGAGAGGGAGAGACTAAGTGTAGTGAATGTGATTTGATGGTGATGCTGAGATGGGGTCTAGGCGTACAAATACTATTAGTCGCTGCTGTGCAAAATGGTTACACTCACACACACACACACACACACACACACACACACACACACACACACACACACACACACACGCAGAAACCAAAGCTACAGAACTCACAACATGGCATATAAAAAACAGAAATCAATCTTTATATTTGAAGCCCTGGTTTATGGATGTAACGATTAAGATTAAGGTTGCCATAAAAATTCAAACAACCATATCTCAGCGACCTAAAATTGGCCTTTTTCTCTGAATATCTTTTCAAAGTAAAAAAGCTTGTGAAATGAATTGTAAAAGAAGAAAATGATTCAGCATACGATTGTGTTTTTAAACCTACACCATCAGAGAGGTGGAGGCAAGAGGGAATCAAAACTGTGTCCCAAACATACATTCAAGTCAGCTGCAGCGCGTACTTCACACAAAGATGTATCAGCAAGCGACATTATCGGTCCAATACTGGCTCGTCACACATAAATATGTGCCGTCCCATTTAAACCCATCTGAAAACGTGCAGCACATGTAGCAGAGTATGCAACACTTTAGAGATGCGTGTATAAATCTATGCAGATATATTGATTATCATGACTTCTTGCATTCCTTAAAAACCCACTACTAGTCAGGTTACATTTAGTACACACTAAATCATTTGACTTTTTGTCAGTTTTTTCTCAAAGATTTAATAACACTAAATATTTTTTTCATAATTCTTCAAAGAGCTATAAAACCAAATTTTCAGTTGAGATCAACAGACATCTTATTTGATTATTAATTTAATTAACAGGTGACAACCTTTAAAACACAGTTCGTGAATTTTGCTTAATCATAAAACAAACTGCATAAAGCAAACTTCTGTCTTTTAGCTCTAATGGTTACCATCTATTTTTTTTAAAACACCATTTATTTCTAAAAGAAGCTTTTTTGTTTCAAAGAATTACAAAAAAAAGTGAACGATGTATTTCTTAGGGAATGCATCTGCAGAATGGCACATTTGGTGCACTTGGAAATGTTTTACAGTGGCAGGAGTGTGGCTCACTAATGTGTTTTAATAGTTTTCATACAGCACCCCACGATAAGCCCTATCGGTTTTGGGATGAATAGAAAACGGTAATCTGGGATCAGTTCAATTTTAGTTTTTGTGCTTTTCAGAATTTTTTCTTAAGATTTAAGAAAAAAATTTTTATATTTTGGCCCGTTTTTAGTGTAAACGCCCAACATACTCAGGACCAAGTTTGAATTAGTGAGTTGTATTAAATTCAGGCACAGTTCAAGACTACTCAGGCTCATCCCTTAATTTCCTTGCCTTTATTTCCCCTTTTTTTTGAAAAAGTCCCCCCCCCCCCCCCCCGATTCCTCTCACTTTAAGATCCCATCCACACCACACCCATGACCCCCCATGTGCAGACATGAGGTCAAGCTCCAAAGATCACAGAGAGAAACCAGACGAGAGACAGAGAGGGAGAGAAAGACCTAAAATCCTCCTTTCCTCCCAAAACCAGGCCAAACCTCAAGCCTTCCCACCAGCTACAGACCCCCTCCTTTAGCCCAGTTGTGTGTAGAGGAGGCAGTGAGCACTCTTGCAGAAACATCAGCCCAGGGAAATTCAAATGAGGAAGAAACGGTGAGAGGGAGAGTGGGAGAGAGAGAGCACAATAGTGAGAAAATAGGATAAAAGAATGAGATGGGAGAGCGTTAGGTAGGAGGGAGGAGAAGGAGGAGGGAGCCGGAGAGGTTGCTGAGGCTGCAGGTTAAGATAATGTGTAGATCTGAAGAGATTTGCAGGGAACATTTTTATTCATTTTTTGATTACTCCCATCTCTCCCAAACCTCCCCTCCCTCTCCTCCTGCGTTACCGTTTCTCCGTTTGTTTGTTTTTGGCATTAGCGTTATGACTGCTGGTATCCACGTGTATGTACGCATGCATGCTGATTAGAGCCAGAATATGTTATAAACACAAATATTCACACTTTCGCAGACTCACACACATATATCAATACATAATGCACACAAACATATTTAAAGATGCATCAGAGAAGCGAGCAGCTGGGCAGACGGTGCCAGGAATGCTAAAAGCTTACAAGTTCGTAAACATGCAGACATAGATGCTGCTTATGTATGTACAAACACGCATTCACACAGATTGTTCTCAGTGCAGCCTAACGCCTGCTTCTTATCAATGGGCTGTGCAGGTAGACTAAGTGTTCTGAATGAACTGGGCCACACAAGAGGTGCAGCCCAAATACAATGCCGTGAAAATATTTATTTGATGAGCTGAAACATGTAAGTATGGAAGCCCGTTTCCGCCACTAAAAAAATTTAAAAAAAGGATCCGTAACTCAAAATTCCGAGTTATTTTCTCAAAATTTCGAGTTTTTTTCTCAAAATTTCGAGAAATTAACTTGAAATTTCGAGTTAGCGCTGCCAATCAGTAATCTACGTGAATGACGTCATTTCCTTGTTACCTGGAAGCTGAAGCCCTCAGCTACAAATGCTACAGCTAAGCTACCGGTATTACATCCAGTCGTGAATGCACAGATTGCTGAGTGTTTTCAGCCTGGCTTCACAAATGATGAAATCCCTGTGTTATTAGCTGAATCACATGGTGTTACTATCAGCAAACGTACTCGCGAAAGCGCCAATTTGTTGCGATCCGTTTTGAGTGCGCGTTCCTCTGCGCCATATGCTTCCGGGTAACAAGAAAGCGACCTCATTCACATATATTTTTGATTGGCAGAGCTAACTCGAAATTTTGAGAAAAGTAACTCGAAATTTTGAGTTATGGATACTACCTTTTTTGTTTTTATTTAGTGGCGGAAACGGGCTTCCATATGTAAGCATGACAAATATGCAAATAAATAAGAAATCTAGAAAGGGGCAAACACTTTTTCACAGCACTGTAGGTCTAACTATTTCTCAGTACAAACAGGAGTCACGATTAAATAAGGTCACAAAAGACAGACACACAACACACCCGATTCGCTGTGAGACCCTCCTTCCAGGTTGAGTGAGATGGAGTGGTCGCCAAACTGATTCCCTTGACCCAGGATCATCCAGCTTTCCAGGCCATCCGAATCAGATGAATCGGACTCAGATTCGGATTCTGACTCTTCTGAATCAGATTCTGAACTGCTGGACTCCACAGTCACAGGCACACCTGGAGTCCTTTTCCTTTTCTGAGCATCCTACATGGATGAATTATACACGCAATTAGTGTGCATCAGATGTCAAATCCTTTATTTATTTATTTTTTTACCTTGCAGCTTTACTGAACTGATCAAATGACAAAGCAGCGATAAAGGTGATGGTTTGTGAAATTGCTTTGTCCTTTGTTAAACATCATTACTTCACTGCTAGCATTACACCTGCAGCACCTAGTCATTCACAAGCAATGCTACAGCTCAAAATGGAAAACAGCAGTAATTAAGCCTGGTGCCAGTGACCACTGAGAAGTAGCTTGCAAAGGACAGAAAAAAATCAAAAATGAAGATGGAAGCCAGATTTCTGATAATGTCTCACAAATTACAAAATAAAGGGGCTTTAACTTTATGGTGACTTTTGCTATGTCTAAGAAGACGTTCATAAAAGTCTTCAAAGTTAGATGTCCACATGCTGGGCGTAATCTATTTTTACAGCTCATTTGAGCCATTGGACATCCTTTTGTAATAAGCTTCATATTTAAGTGACTGGGAACTGTGGATTTAATCCCCTGACCCCATTCTGTGCAAGACCATATGCAAACATTTATCTGCTGCTAGTATGAGGCCCCAGCTGGCCTAGTTTGTCAAAGTTGCATTAGTGTCAAAACCTGAAGTAAAAAAATTGGTTTTACTCTTCACACGGACATCTGGCAGACTTACCGCTCACACATACTGTCATCAACATTCAGTCAGTTTTGATTATGACTGACAAACTCAGATTTTAAGTTAAGTTAAGGTTTGACTTAATACCCAAGGCAGCAAAAGGCAGCTGATCTTGGATGGCTGGAGGAGTAACCAAATTGGATGGGCAATTAAGTCCAAGACTACAGGGTGCAGCTGCAAACTGACGTGCTGAGCTTCAGCGCTGTTTCAGTGTCCACAGGAATTGTTTCAGAGGTAAAGCATCTGTTCCTTAGCATGTTTAATCTGCTCAGAGGTGCTTCTTAACACATTTTCTTGTTTATGCATGTCAGAGACACGTTTGCAGATTGTTTAACACTACCCTAAGCCAGACGGATTTTTTTTTTAATGAACTGGAAACACCATAAATAATATGTTTCATAAAATGTGTCTTTATTTTTGCATTTACCTTTTTTTTTTTAATTAATTTTTTTAAACGTATCTTAAATATAAATACTTCTGTGTCAACAACTACTCTGCAAACTTTCTAGTTACTCTGCCACTGTGTTGACTGATGTTAAAATGACTTTATCTACAGTTCATCAGCAGGGTAATACTGGCTAACAAAGTAAATGTGACACACGGATAGCAGTTCACTTTTTGCTCTACCTGCTGCGCTGGAGTGGAAGTCTGCATGCCTCGACCCTTTAAAGCACAGATCCCTTCATCACCTTCAGCGCTTTCATCGTCAGAGATTGAGATGACGTCAGGGCCGGAGTCGATCACGATGACCTCCTCGAAAAGTGATGATGGCAACCTCTGACCTTTAGAGTCACTTTTCTTCTTCGGCTTGTCCTTTTTCTCTTTCTTCTTCTTCTGCTTCAGGTGTTGCTGCAGGCTGCCATTAGTAGGTGTCAGAGCCTTGATGCCTGTTTTTTCCTCTAGTCCTCTATCACCATCTGTAACCCTATTTTGCCGGGTGTCCTCTCTTTCATGGTTCTGCTCTTCTTCACCCTCCTGCTCCTCTAGTTCCCCAAGGTTGGATGAGTAGTGGAGCTGGCTATAAAGGTGGAACTCCACCTCGCTGTTGGCCTCTGACCCATCAGAGTCCTCTTCTTCCTCTTGATAGAGATCATCCTCCAATCTCTCCCGGTCCTGGTAGACACTGTACATCTTCACAACCACATGCACACACCTGAGGAGATGGCAACTTCAGTGGCTGAAAAGCACACAAAATCAACATAATACAGCATCACATTGTCTAACTCATTATCAAGCATCAAATTATACATTATTAATACACTGCTGTGTTATAGTTGGACAAAGAAGAACAAACAGACAGTTTACTTTAGCCTACAGTTATTGACCACTAGTTATTATCATTTGGTTTGTAAAGACGAGTCAATCAAATTCTTTTCACATTTCCCAAAGCCCAAAGAAATAAAAGGCTTAATCTACCCACAATTAAAAAAAAAATCAAAGAGTTTTCTATTATGCAAGTCAAAATAAAATCAAAAGAAATTCTTACGCGTGGGAAACTTCACTTTTTTTAACAATTCATTTCTAAACTGCTAACACTGGTTACCATCACCAACATAAACCAGCTTTAAGTAGGCAATCATAACAGCTCACCAACCAGCAGCTCTTTATGCGTTTCCGCAGGTCCTTCCTCCCTGCAGCTGTCAGACTGTACAATCAAAACTGCTCCCAACAAACAGAGGTTTACATCAGCGCTGTAACTTGCACTATTTTATCAACCGAGTCACACTATAACCAGGGTTTGCCTCTTAACTTCATTTAATTTAATTTAATTTAATTTAATAACGGTACACTACTCTGTTTTTGGTAACCATTGTCCTTGATGTAAATATGTAAAAATTGTGTATGTTTCTGTTCTGTGTCTTATGTACTGTTTGTTTGCATATGTGTCTTTCTTGCTGCCGTTACACCCAAATTTCCCCTTGTGGGACAATTAAAGGATTATTCTATTCTATTTATTCTCTTTGCAAAGCATCACTTTGGATTCAGATTCACCTGCTCAGCGGTTTATTCGGGAAAATAAGGCACAAATAGCAAATTGTGTTTTTACTAGTGTCATAATAGTGTACATTTGTTAATTTTAGAAAAAGATGTGCTCCTTTGCTGCAACCAATCTTTCTCCTAACTGAGTGTGTTTTTCAAATGATTCAAAACTGAATACGAAAATTAAACTTATTTAGTTTTCATTTTGCCTGATATCAGCTACAAAATCTTCATCAATACCAATCCAATTCTAATAATGTTTAGAATTTCTTCTTTTTTTTCTGTGCACATGAAATCTTTATCCCATTCAAATATTTAACACTGATCAACCACGTCAGGTCTAATATACAAGACTAATTAGTAGCTCTACTTTATCACCAGAATTGTGCTGTCGTCATTTTCCTCTCTTAAGTTATATGGCGGATATCCACAGCACTGTCGAACTGAAGGAAACACAGGCCAACATCAATTACAGGAAACTTCCATCTTACTCGGAAAACCGTGAGGCCTTGTTAAGAAATCTGAGCGGACACAGCTCAAGAGCACTCAGATTTTTTTTTTTTTCCCATCGGAGCTGTCTTCATTGGCTCAAGCAAACAAGACCCAAGTTTTTTTACCTGCCAGGTGACGACTTTAAATAACACTTAACGTGACACCAAAAAATTGTTGAATTAGCTGGTTACGCACTGTGGTGTTAATTTTTCCAGTGCTTGTCTGCCTTTTTCTAACACACACAGTCACACACACACACACAAAGTGGACAGAGAAGGGGCACCGGCCCATTGCTCTGTCCAGTCCTGCGTGTCTGTGCCATGATGGCAGGAGATGATTGGCTCCCAGGCCGCACACACACTGCATAAAAGCCACGCTACACGGTCACAAGCCGGCCACAAGGGATTAAAGGGACAGAAAATCTTACCGGTTGGTGAGGGGCGACCGTTGTGTTGAAAGTTTCAGCAGCTCACAGGGACTGGGAGCCGACAAATGACTCACTGTGTTTTACAGTAGTGGAATTTAATGTACTATACTTAAAGGCCGGGTACAGTCATGGTCTGACAACACAGGTGATTCCTCCTAATCTTCTCAATTAAAATGCTACCTGAACAACACCTCTGGACTCTGTTAGCTCCATTGCATCTGTTTTGGTGAAGCAACTCAGCTTCACCAAAACCAAAGAGGGGTTTTCCACAGAAAACTTTTTGACATGCCAGGAAAAAAAAGTGAAGAGAAAAACAACAGGCAAGATGCAAAGGTGTCTAAATTCTATTTAGTTACTTCAGTTTCAATCCTAATCATGCTCACAGTCTAAATGTCTGATTTAATATAGATCAGACAGACCTATGAATGATAAGACCTATGAATGATAAGACCTATGAATGCAGCTGAAATGCGTTTTACAAATGCTGCATTAGGACACAATGAATTTAGTAGAGATCAACAAATATCAAGCACTGACGTTTCTATTAGCCAGCTGTGCATATTCACACGTGAGTCCCTATGGGTTTACACCGAAACAGGAAATACAAGGTTTAATTTATCTGTAGTTTTGGTTAAAAAAAAAAAAGTGAACTGGGGACTCTGAAAATGTACTTCATAGCTGTGAGATTTAACTAATCATTAGAACAGAAACACCTACATATTGCTCAATTGTGAATGTGCATGTATCTGAGAAGCTTTAAGTAAAATTCAGGCATGTTAGGTTAACTGGTGATTCTAAATTGTCCAGAGAGGTGAACGTGAGCGTGAATGGTCATTTGTCCCTACAGACATGACAAACAGGTATCCGCCTCTCAGCCAAAGACAGCTGGGATCCACCTGAGCTGGACGAGCAGTTAAGAAAAGTACATTTTATGTTTCAAGAAAAGAAAAAAAAAGAAAAAAACATTGAATCAACTTAACTGATCTTTTCTTATATCATTCAGAGCACAATTCTTCAAACAAAGCACATCATCATCTTAATAATTAGGAGGCCATCTTATACTTACAATACTAAAAGAATGGACAAACTCTATTGAACCAATAATAATCTATTAATATAATCAATTAATGTATTGGTTGGAGGATAATGGCCTATAAGATGCTTGGATTAACTTGATGTAACTAAATGGTGTCTGCATGTAGTTTGCCCAGCTAAGGACTGGTGACTACATTACATATAACACTTTTGCAGTACTACATGCTATCCAAAAACATACTGGCTGATATACTGACATTGGAATAGATCCATCCATCCTCCTATTTTCTTCAGGGTTGCAAGAAGGCTGGAAACTAACTAAGCTGTCATAGGCTGCGAGGCAGGCATGCAAACTCTACACAGAAAAGCCCCAGACTTGATTCAAACCTAGGACTTTCTTGCTGTGAGGCAACAGGTAACACTGCACCACCATACCACCCACTGCAATCTTTAAAAATCAGTATCAGCCAGGTATTGAACAAGCATTATGACAAAAGTGATTTCTTATGTTTCTGTGTGTTTTATGTCTGATATCTTTTTCTTACATAAACTGTCTTCAGCATGATTTTTGAAGGGAGTAATAGATAAAATAAAGACAAATGTCCTTAAGATTCTGCATTTTGTACATAGTCTGTGTTCTACATTATAACCAATACTGTCCATTTTGGCATATGGCACTTCTGGCGCAAAATACCTTGATATCATTCAAGGAAGATATGTCTGACATATTACAGGTCAGCAGTTTGAATACTAGACAATGTTTTGCTAGATATTCACTTTTTAACCAGTGCCATGCAAAAGAGTGATCATCTCCCAAAAGGTGATTTCTAGTGTCTACCAAAAAATGATTGCCCATATTTAACCTGTTGTAAATGACTTATTGGCCTGTAATTTGTGAAACTTATGTGAAACATATCTTTCATGAATGATAATAAGTAATTTTAAGCCAGAACTTCCCTGCTATAATGTAGAAGATGCAATGAGTTTCTGACAAAGCCGCTTTTAGATATCATTTATGTATCCCAGTAAACATCACAGTTTTGTAGAACATCCCAATTCTACAAAAGATATATTTAGTGACCAAAAAGGAGTGGATTGATTGTATTGAGCTGCAATTACACAGTTATAAAAATACTTTCAAAACAGGTCATTTATTTATTTTATATATATATAACCCCTCCAAGAACCCTGCTGAGTAGAGTTTATTTAACAATTTAAGAAAAAAAACAAGTTTAAAACACACACACAAACATCAGAAGTCACCTTTTGCACAAAACTGTGTAATGAGGCCTTTTGATTATACATACATTTTTCTTTAATTTTAGTGAATGTGTTATTATGCTATGGTTGCAATGTGGAGTTTATAACATCCAAGCGGTCATTTGACTTACGTTAGGTTGCCAAAAACAGACTAGAGTGACAGGCTGACATCTCGGACATCCAGCAGCCTGGTTACATTGCAGTGACAAACAGAAACTTCAGTTTTATAACTGTGTACTCTCCAATTGTAGTTAGCCTAATGGTAACCCCGGCTAGCTCAATGCTAACGAGCTAGCTTACTGGGGAACATGCGAACTGTTTATCAGAGTACCGAGGCTTCACTAAACAGTAACACGCCATAAAACACAGGTAGCTCGGAAATTTTCGCTAAGCTTTTTTTGGGCTTTTAAAAGTTATTTTAGCGTATCGGCAGTCCCTGGTTGACATGTCTCAGACCACTCCATCCACGTGTTTCTAAGCAGCAGAGCAACTGCTCGGATGTAAACAATGGAGCGTTTCAGCCTCAAACACACATGAAAGAACATAAATACAAGGAGCTGAGGCAGCCCTACTCAAGGCCACCACTGTGTGTGCTTAATATATAATGTCAGTGTGTATGAGCTCACCTTTGGAAACAAACTGGAAAGGTACTGCTACCGGAGGCTGGAGCTGCTTTTCCTGCGCCTCCAGCACAGGAGACAGACAAACAACTTCCGGGTTTGTCCGAGGAAAATAAGTTGGCCGACCGTAACATTTCACGTCGAATGCGAAGACTGTTATGAGTGTTGAAACAAAGTGCATCTCGGACACTGAAAGGTCATGATTTCCCCAACACAGGTAATTTTTACAGGATACCAAGAAGAAGAGCCTTTATTCTATAAATAGTTATTTGAGACTGTATTTCGCTCGTTTTCTCCCCTTTGCCTAAAATAAGTATTTTTGTCTTTTTATTTTCATTACTAACAACTGACAAGCCTGTGTTGTGTCAGTATTGTAGGTAGTAATTATGGGGTTTTTAGAGCTAGAAAGAACGACGAAAAAAACGCAATTTACTAAACAAAAAAGAGACAGAGACAAAATAATAAAATACAGCATTTTACAAACACAACATTTAAAATTTAAAGCAGCAATTTTTTAAAAACGATGTTTCGTAAAATGTTTTTTACTAAATTACTATAGTGAATTATAATTGATTATATAGAGACAAAGATATGCACTGTTTTTTCAAGTCCTGCTTGTACATTTAGTTTTGTTTTTCCTTATCTATGTTTTCATTTTATGATTAGAGGTGCCCCTTTAAAATGTTTTCAAAGGGTTGGCCATATGCGGTCTACTAAAATATTGGGGTGGCACACCAAAAACAAAACTTCCTGTTTTATTATGCTGTATAAGTTACTCAAAAATATCGCAATGAAAAGAGAAGGAAAAAAATTATATGCCTGGTTAATTGCCTGCTATTAAAGTTGATATTACCAAAAAAAAAAAAGGTTTATATGAAAACCAAAGAAGACTTTGAATTCCAAAATAATCTGTCTTGAATGATTGATTGACTGGAAGTCCACTGCTTTAATGATTCTCAAATACATATTACATCATGTTAGAGTGTGAACTGTTGCCTGTTTCTGTGTTGGCCCTGAGATCCACCAGTGATGTGTCCAGGGATTGGCTCAAGCGTTTCTGTAACATTATTACATTATTACCAATATAGGACAGTCTCCCCTGCCTTATATTGTGTGTGTGTGTGAGAGAGAGAGAGAGAGAGTGTGGGGGCAGTGGCCAATGCCCCCTCTGCCCCCCCGGTGGCACCCCTGCTTGTGATGCCTATTCTGATATAAAAGGAGATTATTCTTCTTTGATTTGGATTTCTTTTACAACAATTCAACAAGAAATTCATTTTCTTATCAAAATTCCAACATTGATTCAATGAAGAAAAGATGAAATGAAAATGTGTTGATCTCAAAAGATCTGAAGGTCATAATCCCTCATGGTACCACAAGGTAATTTAAGAAGGCTGTCAATTAAGAATTAGAAGAAAAAAAGATTTTTGTTGTTGTTTGTAGGTTGTTTGCTTGCGCAGGTAGGCTTCATTAATATTTTCTCTCTTACTTTAACTGCTAAGCGTCATCATATGAAACCACTGGTTTAAATAGTTTGTTAGTGTGCTGGCAGCCAAGGGAATGAAGATACTCATTTGGTTTAAGTCCAAATGGGGAATCTACCCATTTCCTCTCATTTGCTTCCAGCTTTTTGCTGACAAAGACAAAATGTCCAAAACTGTCAACAAAGTAAGAGACCTGCATCATCAACAGTTAGTATTCAAGTCTTGCGTACTTAAGGTGGATTTTCTTTGTAATTCATGAACGCGAACCTCCTCTGCTAAACTTTTAATTGTCAAACTTGACACTGAAGTCAGCCAGGCTGCTCTACTTCCAAAAATATTGTTTCTGCAAACAAAACATCCCTCAGGGCCCTATATGTTGTTTTACTGCATCATTTCTCTGATGTATACATCTACAGTAAGGTCCAAATACCAGCTGTAAATCCTCTGAATATGTAGGTATGTTCACTTGGTGTGAGCATGAATGTGTGAGTGACTAGTATGAACCTTCAGGCCCGTGCCTTTATTACATGTTGATGGGAATGTAAATCTATATGTAAATGTAATTCAACAGACTGGGTATCGCCATCAGTCATATTTATGACACGTAGAATACAGCAAAATTACGCCATCCTGGCTCTTGTGCAAGCTGTGTAACATTAACATCCATCTCCCTCTTCCTCTCCTCCATATCATGAGAATAATTACAAGCTCTGTATATCCTGCTATAAATGTCGCCATCATAATAGTGGTGAGAGAATGGCGTTATGATAGGGAATCAGAGGGTGAATGCCATCTGATTCCTGAGGTTTCTCCATGCGTGTCATCACAGGAAAGGCCATCACAGAGTTGGATTGTTTCCTTCCAAAGGTTAGTCTATACCTCATGTCACAACACTATCACCTTTTCTAATCTATGTATACCTCTGACATACACATACACACACCTGTGCGTACACACAGGTGCATACTTAATATTGTGCACCTGTTTTGTTTTTAGGAGGTGCAGATGGGTGGGCGTGGGACCCTCTGCTTCCTCTGCCTCCCTGTATCTCTCTAAATTGGATGCAGGTCCGAGATGCCTGACTGCCCCAGTGAAATTGTGATGTGACTGCCTGATTTTGGGTTCTACGCATTTGGTGGTATTTACTGTTATTATTTTAAATGAAGGTAGAAGAGATCGGCTGAATGGAGGCATCTGGTTCAGCGATTCATCTCCAGGCCAGTGGTGCCCAGACCAGTGGCGTGTTGAAGATGGATGGAGTGTCCGGGAGAGGGATTTAAAGTCCCCTCATTTCCAATCACACATTCCAGAAGGGATGGTTCTGCCTGATGAATGATCTTTATTGAAGAGAAGAAGTTAAAAGAAGCATGTCATTGCTCTCATTTGGTGGTGTTTGTATGTTCCATAGCGGCCCCTTCTTTCCATTTGGTATCGGACAACTTGGAAAAGCTTTCTCCGGAATGTTTTATCAAAGCTGGATTCTTGTCAGCCGCTCCGGTGTAAAGGCGATATTCTACAGCTGATGGTCATTTTTGTTTTGTAAGTGTGTAACTGATGACAAAAAAAGCCCCAATTCTGTTCTTTTTGTCTGCAGTTGTGATTTGAAGAACCTGTACAAAACGGAGTGGAACACTTGCTTTCTCTGGCAAAAATCTGACCTCTAACTTCTGACTGCATTATGAGAAACCATGGACTATGCTTACCTGAGAGTAAGCATGCAATTAATAATCAGTTGTGAGGACAATGGTTGGCAACTATATAAGTCCGAATGAAAAATAAAAAAAATGTCACTGGTTTTGAAATATGCATGTCAGTTTGTTTGTGACAGATATTGCTGTTGGCCAGAGAGAGCAGAATATTTTAAGAAAGCAAAAAATATTTTATTCTCAACAGCAGGTTTGGAATACCACCAATGGAGTATCTCCAACAGGAACGTGTCTTTTAATAAACCTCATATTTTTTTCTACTAACTATAAGATTCCTACAGAAGTGTTTAATTTCTATTCGGTGCAGCTCAAGTTAAGAATTTTTTGTCAGAACAGGTTCAATAACAGCATCGGTCTTTAGTGACTCATTGTTGAGCTGATGTCGCTCTCTAATTTTAAAAGCAGGTGAAGGTGAGCTTGAATCAATCCTGGCCTTGTGATAAGTAAAGGTGTCTCAAAATAATATGACCAGTTTTAGCCCTACAGTCTCCCAGCTTTTTAAATTTTGAGAGATATTTTGTGCAAGTCAAACTGTAAACCAAAAAAACAAAACAAAAACAAGCCCCAAAAAGCTAAACTGGGGTTTAAGAGATTAATCTGCGCTCATTCTCTCAAAAATTAACATGATGGGCATCCACTCCAAATTTAAATGTTCTGCATTTGCCTTCTTGCTTCACATTTAATGTTTATAGAAGTTTTTAAAAAAATAAAAATCTAAATATAGCAGCCAAACAGTTGTGGAGCTGATTTGTATTGAAAAAGGAAAATAATAGCAGAGATCTAGAAGTAATAGTAAGGTGTTTCAAAAACGCGTCCAGCATCTGCTCAGATGTTTACTCCATCCATAACTGGTTGCATCAGCTCGTTTCAGTTCTCTAAAAGAGGTCTGCTTCCCTTTCTACTGTTGCCACATGCTTTCTTGTTACTGTATATATGTAAATTCAACCATCCGGTCTGTATCGAAGCAGCCGGGCAGAAGGAATTCCCTTAAAAAAAAAGGCTCTCCCTGGATCAGCGCTTCTGAACAAAAACGGCTCCTGTGCGTCACCCATATGGGGCCCTCAGTGCTGAAGTCATTCACATATTCTGGATTTACAGAATGTATAAGGCCCATCATCACTGGGGTTTTTTTCACTGCATCGCATGTAATCTATCGTATCTGTCGCCTCAGTCAAGGTTTGATCTTTTTGGTCACATTAACGCAGGTGTTACATTCTCATTAATTCTAAGAGACACTGCAGCGTCAAATAGCTTTGTGGGATAAGAAACTGGTGGTGTATTAGAGAGATTCAGTAGATTCTGGAGTTAATATGCCAAGTAGAGCATGTACTAATCAGTGGCAAAGCTCACAGGCAGGAAGGAACAAATGATAAAGCACAACCAGAGGGGAATGATAACTTGCCACCGGGGTATTGCTTGTAATTTTGTACCATGTAAGAGAATATTTCTTTGTTTTCTCAGTTCTACACAAAGTTTAGCAAGCTTGATCTCCAAACCTCTCGTCAGACATAGAATTTGTAACACAGATCAGCCACAAATGACCTCATATTATGCCTGGGCCATATGGATGAAATGACAAACCTGACACTTAAAGTACTTCATGATATGATGCTAAATTCATTTAAAATGAGTTGTTTTACAATACTGAACACAGTGGCTGGACACTCTGTTGACACCAGAAAGTACAATGCATCTGATCAGGGCTCACAACTAAACTATCTCTTAAATTAAGAGACAACAAGCCAACAAAGAAGAGTGGAGATCCAGAGCGATGCCACCGGGATGCTTGAGGGTTTATTTGTTTCAGGTTGCAGCTTAAAATCTAACCTGCATTATCAGGACTCTCTGACGATGATCTTTTTTCATATTGAATGCATGTCAAGTACAGGTGAAACACACACACGCTTGTGTGCACACCCAGAGGAAACTGTTTTTGTGAAGCTCTGTGATCAACAGTCTGTCCATGCTTTCAATTGGGAAAAAAAAAACAAGAGAGCAAGCCTGACAACACCTTTTCAGGCCAGACCAAGTGACTTGTGTCTATGGGGATTAAATTTGTGAACACAAGCTCTACACACACACACAAAGTCCCACATACACACTTCATCACCACACGATGCCACAACACCTCTTTCTCAGCTGCAAGTATAAAACCACATTGACAGGAGCCTTGTCCGCTCTTGTCGAATTGTCACGCTGAAATGTTTACCTTTACATACAAATGGCCTGGTGTCATGTTGTGTCACATAATGTTTCATGGACAAATAATGTGTCCCATTTCTCAATCCGCCCTGCAGCCCTTAAGCCCCCTTTCTAGCCTCTATAGCCACAACGACACCCAGGCACCATGGCCGCAGAAAGGGAACCTTGTGTCGCCACAGTGAAGTGCCACTCTGAATTAAATCCCAGGGATATAGAGGTAAGCTCAATCAGCACTGTGGCTCTGAGTATTTCTAGGAAAACAATGAGCACCAGAGGTAAGTTTTTGGGGTTTTTTTGTAAGGCTGTCGGTATTAGGTTTCTCTGATGTACTGTAAAGAAATGTAACACATAAGTGGATGAGAGGGAGTATTTTTTTTTAACTCATACCTAATACGCACTCAAGTTAGAAACCCTGAGTGAGACTTATTCATATAACATTGCTGAAAAACAAAAGTTACTAAATACTCCAGAATTTAAGGAAGGATTAACAAATATATAAAAGCAGGAAAACCACAATTTTTTAATTTTTTCTTTTTTGTAAAATGAAGAAGTATATAAGATATAAGTCCAGAGTATACTCTGCTTTTAAATAGTTCTGTCCCTTTCATTTTTAAATATGAAAAAATACAGTGTTGATATGAATGTGAGGCTTTGGACTTAAGAATAACATTTAGGTAGCAAACAAAACATCATTATCAGGTAAAGTTGGGTGTTTTTTGTTAAATTTTCTTTTGAAATGTAAATGTAGTTCATTTTGAAGTTAGACAAAATATTTTAATGAACACTTGAGTATATTTTAAGGTGCTACTACTTTCTATTTCTGATGCTTTCCTCTCTGCTACAGTTGATGGGAAATGCAGTAAAGTGTATTGCTTCACCTGATATACAAATTTATTATTATTAAATAAAAATTAAACCCAGCATTACAGTGGCTCACATTAGCTCCAGGCATAGGATTAAAAGCTGTGTATAGTTGGATCCCCATTTAAATACAGCATAATCAAACTGTCATTGTCCAAATGCCCTGCCTTTACTTTTAATAGTTAAAAGTAAATCACGTCGATATCTAATTTGCATAGCCTGCATCTAAGTGAAATTTTGGAGGCGGGACCTTTAACACGCAACTTGTGAACTTCCACAGATAACACAGATGCATGTGTAATTTTGCACTGACACAATGAAACCCCACAGAACTGCAGGCCTGCAATAAGCCTTTGTCTTTTCCGTGTAGTTTACACTAAATTAAACCGGTCTGGTGAAAGCCAAAAGTCCCACAGAGACGAGGAGCATTTCCGCCTGTGTTTACGTGTTTACTTATTGTTCTAATCGTCCCTTTAGTTCTTCTATCTCGCGCTTTAATGCGATTCTTTCCGGTTCCGCTCGGTCAGAGCTCGGGTCACCGATCCAGCTACTCCCCACTCATATTAATTACATTAATTAGTACGGGGTGAAAAACAAACAAGTGATGATTAATATCTAAACTGTGGAGAGTTCTTTGAAGAGGTCCTGCAGGCCAAAACAACAAAAACAAAAACAAAAACAAAAAAAGTGGAGAGACAAATGAAAGACTGCAAAAAAGAAATAAATTCATTAATTAAAAAATGGGATTTTAGGGATTTAGGAGAAACTATTTCTTGTCTAAATGTCTGAAATACAAACAATAAAAAATAACAAAATAAATAAATAATGTAAAAAAAAAACTGTTGCATGTAAAATATTTCATACACGCAACATATAAGCCCAAATAATTATGTGCACATTGTTACATAAATATATTTAAAATGCGTGAGGTATATATGTATTTTACATATACACTATGTAAATAGTAATTTTACCTTTTATGGTCTATAGCTCGTTATTAACATCATCATCTTCATCAATAACAATAATAATAATAATAATAATAATTATTATTATTATTATTATTATACTGCCTCGAGCGATTAATAAAAATCGTTACACATTTCTGCATTTCACTGCACTACAGTGAAGATTAATTACCAGTCAAATCTGATTTAAAAATACCCCCCCCCCCTCCCTCAAACTGTGTCCGCTTTATGTTTTGTAGTTTGAAATTATAATTGTGGCAAGATGTGCATTTCATCTTTATGTGCGTCTCTGGAAAAGACTAAGGAAAAACACACAAGTTAAAACCAAGCAGAATGCAATAGTGTGGTTTCTTCAAAGAGCCCAATAGCAGATAATTGCACATTTTTCTCTCCACGAGCTCACACATTTAGGAAATGTAGTGAATAATCCGCAGCCGTGGCCTTGCATACAGATTCAACTTTTGGGGGTCCATGAAGTGATAAGGATGAGACAGTTCTGCCGGGGATTCAAGAGCTTTCCCCTGCAGGCAAAACACAGAATCCACGTTAGTGTGTGCAGGCCTAATCATCATTAGCCTGGAAAGTGACAACACCAGGCTGCACTATTAACCAAATCACTCTGTGCGATGTGCAAAGGCGGGTTCAAAAGATCCCGTTGACTAACTTTTCCCCGCATAAGTGGCCTACAGTCCATTCCAACACGGCATAAATTCATATTTTCCTCATAAAAGTCTGTAATTGATTTATCTGCGGCTGCTTCCCCGCCTGAAGGTCAGAGTAGAGCCTCCTTCTTTGTTTTCTCGCCACCACACAGGAAACATTAATGTTGATGTTTTGATGTTGTGGGCGCGAGCCGAAGGTCAGGGTCGTAGTGTTGCAGCGCGAGGCGACAAGCAGAGCAAAATGGGTCGCTGTCTCGCGCTTTGTTCCTCACTCAATTGTCTCGGGGCTGCGCGTGAACCCTGAGACCCGCAGCTGTCTGGAGGAAAGCAAGAAGAAGTTAGACACCGAGTAAAGAGACACACCCACTGCTTCAATTTCGCTCTTAAATCTTAATTCCTGTTTATGGTCACGATCGGCAGGAACTGGCGGTGAAGTCTTAAGTTAGGACTGTTGTGTGTTTGTCCTTTACAGTAAATTCACTTTCGTTTGTACTGCTGTTTCCACGTTTTTTCGCCTGGAATCAGTCCTCTTTTGAGCATAATTCAATTGCGTTTGTTTGCTGCATAAGACACCCCTTCGTTCCGGCTTTACCTCATGCCCTCTTATTGGTGAAAATTTTACTGAACACGCTGCTGCCAAACTCTTTTAAAATTGCTCCTTCAAAGTGGTACTTTGGTCTTCAAGTGTCATTATTTACACAGCCTTATGATTAATATCTGT